>NW_010322408.1:643-3609 GCF_000700745.2 Antrostomus carolinensis
GGCAACCCGGCCACCCCACCTTGCTGGCCTGTCCTTCCTGAAGAGGACATACCCATCCATGACAGTGTTCCAATCATACGAGCTGTCCCACCATGTCTCTGTGATTGCAATGAGATTGTGGTGCTGCGACTGCACGCAGGTCTCTAGTTCCTCCTGTTTATTCCCTGTGCTGTGAGCAGTGGTACACAAACACTTAAGAGAGGAGAAGGAAGTAGAGCATCCAGGTATCCCCAAGGAGGTGCAAGAGGACCTCCTGTAGTTGTGCACACCCTTGAGGTGACTGACCCTCTGGCTCCAGTCATGGGAGGCAGCTAAGGAAGACTTGTTACTCTGACAGTTGGCCTGTCCCATTCCCCAGTCTACTGCAATGGCTTGAGCATTGCTGCTTTGGACCCCACCCCACAAACCATTCAGTTTAAAGCCTGCTTTACTAGGTCAGCCAGCTTGCTCCAACAATTGTCCTGCCTCTTCTAGACAGGTGGATCCCATCCCTCCCCAATAGATTATAATCTAAATAGGAAGTCCCATTATCATAAAACCCAAAACCCTCACGCTGACACCAGCTATGTAGCCAGGAGTTTATGTGCATTATGCGTTTATTTCTGGCTTCCCACTTTCCTCCAACAGGCAGAATGGAGGAGAAAATGACCTGGGCATGGCTGTTTTTCACTTGCCTACCCAGGGCTTTATAATCTTCCTTGATTCTTCCCATGTTGTGCCTTGCAGCATCATTGGTGCCCACGTGAAAGACCAGCAGAGGATAGTGTTCTGTCTCTTTGACAAGGTGTGGCACCCTCACAGCAGCACCCCCCGGATCTTGGCTCCCTGGAGGCAGCAGACCTCTTGAGACTCCCTGTCAGGCAGCAGAGGGGACCCTCGGTGCCCTTTAACAGGGAGTCCCCCACTACAACCAGCCGGCATTTCTTTTTCTGATATCCACTGCGGGGTGCCGGTGCAGTTACTCCCTGCAGATGTTGCTCCTGTGTGTTGAGGGCTTCAATAGGTGCGAGAGCTTCAAACCTGGTTTTGGTGGTGATGGTGGTGGGTGGGAGCTGAAGTGGAGCCCTGCTTTTCCGGGTCAGCAAGGACGAAGGTGCCTCCATCCCAGTATCATCCCCTAGTGGGACATGATTCTCAAATAATCTATTATTAAATAATAGATTAAATAGATTAATTAATCTGTTAAATAATCTGTTATCTATTTTAGACTATAAAGTTGACTAGGCCTGGCTGGTTTGTAACTAACTGTCAATGTCACATTGTTTAAGCAGAAGTGTGCGTCTTTTCGGTATCAGTACGACCACAGCCTCCCCTCCACTGAGAACAGTTTTAACTCGAGGGTCTGGCTCAGTGTCCATGTTCTGGCTTTGAACAGGCAATGTGTCCGACACAAGCACTTTAGAGAGGGCTGTATATGCAGGGCTGCTGGAGTGAATTCACACATCAAACCACAGCTCAAGTTTTTAGTCATTTTGTTGCTACAGAAACCAAACCATTTGTGAGGACTTTGCTGACAAGGTAAACACTCAGCCCCAAAAAAAGGCAGGTTAAGAGAGCATCGTACCCCTCTGTCCCCCTCTCCTCTTTACCTAGCATCTGTTCATCCTGCATCTCCCTCAGATGCTGCTGCCCCTGCTCCAGTGCCTAGCTGTGCCTCCTCTGCCCCTGCACAAAGGCCAACAGCTCAGCCAAAACCCATCTTCATCGACTCCTTTAAACTGAGCTGCCAGTTGTTGTTCGGCAGCAGCCAAAGCTGAGGCCCACAGCCGTCCCCCTTGTGCCACTCCTTTGATGCTGTAAGAGGGGCCATTCCTTCCATAAGCAGGGGGGACTGGCCAGCTTGGAGCAGTCTTCACCCACAGAGCAAGATTGCTCAGCACCTGCCAAAGACCAAAGTCTCAACCAAACAGAAAATAGCTGTTCATTGTGGAAAAAGCTATTTGCAAAGGGGAAAAGTGCTTTCCCACAGGAGGACCACCTGCCCCTGCACAGCAGGAGTGCGCTGGAGGGACCCCAGTTCCCTCGCCCCACAGCCCAGCTCTCTGCCCAGGGGAGCCCCTTCCTGTGAGCTTTTAGCTGGCATGGTCTCAAATCGAGTGTGATGGAGTAAAACTCATCCACCTCAGTGAGAGAGAAGCGCAAAACCCAGCAGATAAAGAGCATTCCCTCAACCTGAAAATGTAGAGTCCAAAAAAACCGCATTTCCTTACGCACCATTTGCACCAGCATCCTTCCAGCTAGTCACATCTAAGCACCTGGTTGTTTGCCTGCGGCCAGACAAGGAGCTCCTGCCTGGGTTTCCTTCCTCCCCGAAGGAAGAGGAGCTGTGTTATTCCCGGTGTTTCTGGGAGGGGGCACTCTGGCACCAGGATTGCCGGCACAGGGCTGCTCCCTGCTGCTGTTTGCTCCACAGCCCGAAAGGGAAGCTGTTAGGAAAAAATAAACAGTTTATATCCAGCTTTGAGACAGAGGCATTAGAAGAGAAGGATAAACTGCAGCTCTAGGGACAAAGATAATGTAGCAGTGAATTTATTGAAATGTCAGGGCAAATGGGAATGACATAACCAAATAATCAAAAAGGGAAAAGAAAAGAAAGTAACTGAGATGATAAAAAATTAAAATGGCAAACACAGCACGACGAGGAGCAATTACTGTGAGCTGGAAGCAAAGAAAACATACAGCACAGAGATTTACAGGGAGTGGTGGTAGAGCACAGCTCGAAATGAAAACAATAAAACAAAAATATAATTAAGTACAATTCAAGCTACCCAGATGCATTCGCAGTTCAGCTCGGGTGCCAAATTCAGTTAATAATTGCTTCCAGCTGCTCAGTGATGCCCAGCCATTTCTCACTGCAGCCTCTCTGTGCCTGGGAGCTGGGGAGAGCAGCAGCCCTGCAGACAAGCACTGCGCTCACGGCACGGGCCCTGCAAGAGGGCGAGGGAGCAGGAGGGAATGAGAAGAGG
>NW_010322408.1:3628-12845 GCF_000700745.2 Antrostomus carolinensis
AGGACTACAGCATAGTCCACGGAACCCCTCCTGGGGCTGGGCACTTGGCGGGGAGTGGGGGATGCCGCAGCTGTGTGTGGAGTGATTCCTCTGTACAGTCTCTGCCTTTGCCCACTGTTCCTGCCCCACATCTCCCCTCGGGGACACGGTTTCTTCCAGCGAGAGAAAAATGCAAGCATGAGCCTTAAGAGTGAGCAGCCCTTTACAGAATGGAGCTCAACAGCAGCCTTTGTGCTTCCCCTTAATCTAGGGCCTGATAATAATAATACCAGATACCTTTGATTTTCTTCCTCTTTTTTTGTTGTTGATTTTTTTTCTTTTTAGCTGTGTGTTACGATCCACCTTTTTCTTTGTTTCTTTCTTTTTCTTCCCAAACTGAGAGGGCTTACAACTCCCTTTAACTTTTTCATGTTTAAACACAGAGGTTCCCTATCCCCTGCCCAGCCACTGTATGAGCGTGCACACATGTGCATGTGCACACACTAACATGCTCACACACGCACACACACACACACACACTAACACGGTTCCAGCACCTAGGACTTGATGGAGACCATCTACTGTGGGCATGCAGGCACGAAGTTGCAGCACTAGCACCTCCTGAGTTTCCCAGGGGATTAAGTTTGTCCTGTAAAACAAGCCACTCATAATACAATCATATAACCTTTCTAATCAGTGCTGGGAGACAGGACGTGAAGACTGTCAGCCAGAGAGCAAGAATAAAGCAGACAGAGGAGAGGCACTGGGGGGAGCTGGATGACGTTCTTTTTCCTTTTCATCGCCTTTTTTAATTGACAGCAAGTCTAGTTTGTGGTGCTAGGAATGACCTGTGTTTGTTAATCACAGCTGATTTGTTTGTGTAGGAAGATATAAACAGTTTCCTGTGCAACTGATGGGAGCTGCAGAGTCAGCCCCCTGGATTATTTTTGCTGCTCCCATGAACAGCAGCTCTTAAGGTGCTCATGCCAGGCCACAACTCCAGAGAGTGCTGCTGAAGTCTTCTGTGGTTGGGCTTTAGCTGAGAGAAAAGAGAGATTCAGCCATGCTGTGCCTGTCCTCAAGTCCCTGTTATGCAGTCCCACATCCAGCAATACCTCTCATCCTTGCCAAATGAGGTAACTACATTTGCATTGTGTCTTCTACAGCTTACTTGCTGGTCAAAGAGCAGAGACCTCTGCTTTGATCTTTCAGTACCTCTGGTCACCTATCCACGCCTTCCCTAAGCAGCTCTGTATAGCCCCCTCCTCACCTGCCTGCCAAAAACCATCTCGTAGCCAGCTGGCAACCAGCTTCAGCTCCCCCATGCCGTTGCATCCTGCCTGTCTGCCCACCTTCTTCAGTTTGTTTTGCCTGACTCAGGGCTGTTAGAGCTCTCTCCCTCCTACTTGCACTTGCCTGCTTGTTACTGATGTGCTCCACTTCCCCCTTAGTGAACGCATTCCCCTGCAGCCTCTCCCATCCCACCACCCCCACCACACCAGCAAGAGTTAGCAACAGAGGCAACTCTTGTGTTTACAGTGAGAGTCCAGTGTGTTCAGCAAGCCCAATAGCAACTGATAGTGTTTTATTAAAGACAAAGTGATTAAGGAGGGGAAAAGAAACAAAGGTTGACTTCTGACAAGATCAAGAAAAACGGTGTACCAAGAACTGAACAGTATATATGGCTGACCACTCTGTTACACCATGGACTCAGCTGTTTTAGGTACAGCTTTTAAGCTGTTTAAGCTGAGTTAACCATTTGAAGTATCTTGGTTTCTCTAACTATTGACTCAACACCACACTTTCTGTACTAGAGATCTCTGAGATCATCTGTTCAGGTGAGAGGACAAGAACACACTTTTGCTCCATGTAACTCATGCCAAGACAGCAACTCTGAATGATGGCAAATTTTAAAGGAAGTTTCTAAGTGGTTCTTCTGGATCAGTCTCGCATTTAAAATCTTCAGGCTACATTGATCTTTTGCTGCTGGGGAAACCTGGATTACTTTCTTCCTTGTTTACGTATAATCTTGATTCAGCTTTGAGATGAATAGTAGTAGTGGGTAGGAAAGTCAGACACACTGTGACTTCAATATTGTCCCCAATCTGCAGTTCAGAAATGGCTTCCAAGGCAATATACCATGTGTCTGTCACCAGCTGGTGCTGCTGGATAACCACAGACTTTTCCTTCAGCTGGAAAAGAAAGTAAGACAAGAGAGGCTTTCAAACTAGACCCCTCTGAGATCCTGCCATAATTTCTGCCCATCTTCACTCCACATACAGGGATTTACTGCCATCTCCCCCTACTTCTGGCTCTCTGTGGTTTGTGGTACATCTCCTGTGACTCTTGGCCACCCAAAGATTTTTGGTATGTGTATCACAAGATCAAGAAGATTGATCCCAAACCTTCCCACCTTCAGACATTCAGAGTGAAATTTCTGGCTGCATATAAAGCTCCAAGAGGATTTGCAAAGGTTTCAAAAGTTAATACTTAACAAGTTTGGTTTAAATTGCCACAATCACCCCACACCCCTGCAACAGGTGGTTTATTCAGGAACTATAATAACAACTTCATTCTTACTCTTAGGAGAACAACTACGTGTCCCTGCTAAGCCACTTGCATTGCATTGCTGCTGGTGGTGAGTGAGCCAGATATGATGTTTTCATCATCTTTCAGATGAAGATGGAGAAGGAACTGAATAAACTCTTGTGGTAAATTTTCTATTCCTCTTTCACTGTCAGATCTGAGCCTACAAGAAAATGTTTGACTGGTATGGGAGATTTGGGAAGCAACCACTGAATGACTAATAGGTTATAAAATTTAATGAAACACAAGGCAGCCTTCGTTGAGAGCTTTGCTAGTTGCTCCCTTCTCTGCTGGGGTGGGCATCTACATGCTGCACTGATGTCTACTTGTGACTAAAGAAGACTCATGGTCTCTTGGAACCTGGTTGCTGGTGAGTGGCCAGAGGGACAGCATCCCACAACAAGCAGCGTGAGTTGTTACCTGAGGTTAGAGAGAAGTTTATTTGTATTCACGCTCATTGGATGACTGCAGATGAGTATGAGAAGTCACCAAATGTTCTGAATGCATGGGTTCCCCAGCTGTGCTGTGGTGATTCACAGCATCATACTGTAATTCTGTGCCTGACAGAGATTTTTGCATCAACAGGAAGGGTTTTTTCTCCATCATTCTAAAGCTATTGTGGACTACCTCAGACATTTCAACGCCCTCAGTGATAGATGGCCAAGTCAGAGAGATGATGCCCAGCTATTTAGCAATATGTGTATGTGGCAATGTAGTTTTACGAGGCTAAGATTTTCTGCCATGTACTTTTCATTGGTGTAAAAGAAAGAAAGATCAAGTCAATCAAGTCTAATAGTGATTATGCATCTAATTTTTGTTCAGCCAAAACAACATCAATGATAAGTTTTTCAAAGCTCTTGACTATGGTAAAGAAGTGCTAGCTCTTTTTTTTTGGCTACTACTCTCTTTAATTAACATGATTTTTGCTTCCATTGTGATAAGAAGGACTTCAGAAAGATGCCAAATATAAATATTAAAATTAACAGCAAAGCGAAATCAAACCAGAAGATGCTGGCTGAGGGAGACACAGCTAAGCTTTCCCACACCATCACTTTATTTTATTCCTTTCTTTAGCTGGCCCTTCTCTAAGGAGATCAAAAATCCCACAGAGAAGAGTAAGTCTTGCTGTTGAGGCTGCTGAATCAACCCACTGGCCTTCTTACCTATCTGCAGAATATCTAGAACCCTTTGAGGGCTGGGGTAAATAATGAAAAAACATACACCTGAGAGTTTGGTTTTAAAGCTCTTCAAAAGCAATCTGTTTCTCTGAACTTTCTGAAACCACAAAACTGTGCAGGAATAATATTTAGATACATTTCAAAAGCATCCAAACCCCTCTTTAGACTCCAAAGTCTACCACTTGGATGCCACACACCCCTCAAAACCACTACACAGCTGCATGGGCCCATAGATCACATGCCCCTTGGCATACCCTACAGCTAATAGTTTGAACCTTTGGAGGTGTAGTTCATCCATTAAGCCCTCTTTTTCTAAACCTTCCTGGCAGCCCTTGTAACACTGGGGTGTGGTACCCCTAGGTAACATCATCCTTATCAAGAAAGAATGTAAATAACAAAGTTAATATGAGGCCTGAAGTTTTAAAATAACTTGTCAGCCTCTTTTTCCTCTTCTCATTCTATTCCCCCTCCAGAAGCTTATACCTTCATCTTGTCAGTCCAACAGGCTTAGAACTAAATTATGTACATTTTATCTGACCTTATTAATTGCTGATAAAGAATATATTCCCTGGTTGCTAATAAGAATATATCATGGGCTGCAAAAAGTGTTGAGCGTGTTGATAATAATTAGCTGAGACTTTATGTAATCTTTAACTGAAGCACTTCCACAGTCTGGGCATTCACCCACTCTCTCCCTTTTTCTCCCCCTCCCATGTGGAAGCCTTTCTGTTGAGTAAGCACTGAGCTCGTTTTTTACCATACTAAGGGTAACAGGGCCTCTCCTTTCCCTTGAGGTCTCTTGACAGGCACTCTTGAGATCTCAATTCCTCTAGAAAACACCAAGAGTCAGAAGTTATTGATGGGAGGGAAGGGTAAAATCAACAGAACTACACAAAAGCAGAGAGTGAGCGTGACTGCAGGCTTCTTAAGAAACTGGGAATAACAAATACAATAATTTTTAGTTCCTGTGTGTTTCATTTCCCTTCTTCATTGACTCATGATGCCTGTGCTTCCCCCACCTTCCTGCTACACGCAGGGCAGAATTCATTTTACTGTTCTTTGCGGACACTAGTAGAGATCTGAGAACGGCTCTATGCTGCCACACATTCAGTTTCTGTCAACACTCAACCTGTAGTACTTTTGCCTTCCTCCAACTCCATGTGTTACATCTCACATTATGCACGAAGGTGCCAGTCTCTTGAGGAGGCTAATCTTTTCCTGAGCTAAAACCAGTAACAACAATTTATTTGAGCTCCTGAATGGCAGAATAATGAACTCATTCTGAGACTGAACTGTACAGCTTAACCTGCCAGCACTGCCAGCCATCAATTACTATAATGAGAAGTACATCCTGAACCTAAAACTCATACTATAAACATTTTTTCCTTAGTATTAATACATGCTCATTAATGCAACAGCCCAAGGAATCACAGTGAAAATATCAGTAGAATTTATGCTACGTGACCTGTGAAAGAAAAACACCAAGTGTAGCAGAGACAGGAGCAAACTTTCTGTTCCACATGGCTTGCTCCTGGCAGTAAGACATGCCAGTAACACTGGAACATACTGAGATGAGAGAGCTGAAGGGGCTCAAGACACTTCTGTCTGCTGCAGACACGACAAAGTGGCTGGAGAACAAGATCTAGACCATTCTCTGCCTGGAAAACAACAGCTTTTTTTACTTCATTGCTCCTGTTCCCCTGTCAGAACAGCACATCTCAGTTGCAGAATACCTGTACTTGTCAGAAGGAAAGGTCTTGCCCTCCCTGAGATTCTATACAATCTGTTCAATTAATTTTATTAACATCCTGTAGACTCAGTCCTCAGGTCTTCAGATGAAAATGTTTCATCATGAGAATGGTTTCACAATAAAAGCCATGCCAAAACCTACTAATGCTGTGTGTGTGCTGCTATTAATTACTCTGTCAGAAAGCCTAGGAAAGCCTGATAAAATGTATTTAAACTACCATCCAGAGGAATTAATTCAAATAACCCAAGCTGACTCAGGTGATTGCAGGGCATTTCGCTAACAATGTTCTATCCAAAAGGTGACATTCAACGTGACACATATGGAAAAGACCAGGCTGTCCTACACTACTCTTAAAGGTGTAAATATGACACTCATTATTGTGCTATTTCTATATCATCAGTGCTCCAGGAAGGCAAGGATACATTAATTTCATTTTGCAGACAGTTTATCTTAAGACCCATGACCAAGATCACACAAAGAATCCCTGACTAAGGTGGGAATGTACTTTGGGCCTCCTGAATTCCAGTTCCCATCATCATCAACTCCTTTCTTATCATAGTCTCAATTAAAGCTGAACAGGGTCTATAACCAAATGGCAACCATAGTGCACCACATAACCCAGAACTTAAAGGAAGACAAGGGACAAGTAGGTAAGGGGCGGTGCAGACCTCAAGAACTGCAGGCAGAAAAGCTGGAGCTCTGGGAGCAGAATTCACTTGGGTTGGTTGAGGCCTAGGAACTGAATGAGAAACACATGAAGAAACCCCTATTCAAGGGATCTCTCATTGAACTGCACTCCTAGTTTCCCAGGAGAGCCCTGTCCTCCCTCTTTAATACACGTTTTGTGACAAGCAGGCAAGCGCGGCAAGGAACAAGAACAGCTCTTCAGATATGGTGTGCTATAAGGGTACCAAGCACATGATATGCTCTGTGACCAAAGTGCTCAGCTAAAGTTCAAAATCTTTATGGTGAAAGACTTTGAAATTTTTTTATAGCTCTCTAAGTACATTTTTCTGCTGGCTTAGGCAAAACTTCTCTATTTAAACTAGCAAAACTTGTGGAATCAAAAAATTGCTGAGAGGAAGCAGAAGGGTAAATGTGAATGGGTAATTTCTGAATCCTGGTCATCATACAGCCTGGTACCCAACTTGTCGTGGGGTTTGCTGCAGTTTAGATTAGCTGGAGTCACAAATGAAGATCCAAAGGAAACAACGTAAAAACTATCAGAGCTTCGCGGTGCATTTCTGTGTCTAGAGTCCTCAAAGGGACAACTGCATGTTGCATCCTACTGCCCCTGTCTAGAGACTGTCATTGCTCTGCCTATTGTATCTTGGCTCCATAACAAGACACTTTCCAAGATGAGTCAGTAAAACACACACAGCATTTTGAAGCAGGGCAATCAACCTGTTATGAAGTATGTAATCAACATTTGTATCATGAATACTGATGTTAGGCTGATAGGGATCTGTTGATACCATCAGGCCTGGAACATTTACCAACATGGTGATGCTGGAATGCTCGATTTGTCCATCCTGGGTGATTTCTTGCTGGCAAATGAATGCACCCTGGGCCTCCTGACTCTGGAAACAAGTTAGACATTCTTGGTATGAACAGAACAACAGGTTTGGCTAATTGTCCTGCTCCAGGCTGTAATGGTAATGGGCAGGTACGCATGGATAGTTGTGATTACATAATTTACATCTATTAGTTCTTCTCCCATGTTTCAACCTTCCTTTCTCCACCTTAGTCTCCTCCCAAATAAACAAGACACCCTCAGTTCCTTTTTTCCCCTCAATCCAAATTTGACTACACCCATACCCAAATTCCATACAGCTGATAATGGTAGGTAGATAGTCTTGACGTTATATGACGTTACTGGTACTCTTACATAGGCACTGTAGGCCTTGCAAGATTCCACCCTCCAGAAGGTCCCCAACCCTTGCTTACAGTTATCTGTGAAGTCTGATTATTCCTCACATAATTCACTTTTAGCCCCCTGTGAAATCCTTCCATTCCTCATGGTGCTATATGTAAGTTTTGTTGGCTTCTCACATTGGTAACTGTCATGTCTGGCAATTGCTCTTGTCATGCCCAGAGGTTTCTTACATCTCGTTCAGTCAACTCAAAGGCAGGTCAGGGCATAGCCATCTGCCTGCGGCCTTAAAAAATGCTACATGATTTTCAGGCAGTCTGTGACGTCCACATCAGCTGTGTGTTGCAAGAACCATGGAATGGTATGAGAAAGTCTGGACAGAATCACACTAAAATCATACTGGACCTTACAGAAGCTCTGACAGCAACCCAAGTGCATCAAGACTCACAGCCAGGCTGTATTGCTCACCAGGGAGATTTTAGATGATAAATGGTTCCCTGCATCACTGTATTGCTATTCTGTGACAAAAGCTGTTTTTTGCTACACAGGTGCACAACCAACATTCACAGCATAACCAACCATTTCACCTGAGAAGAACATTTTGAACAACTGAGGTGCAAATGCTCTGCTCCAGAGCTGCCACAGTCTGATCAAGCACCAGCTTCTTAGTTATGAATCACAGCTTTGTGTCAAGGGCAAAGTCAGGCTCCACTTACATCCATACTTTTACTTCCTTTGGCTTTTTGCAAAAGCAACAGACAAACTTCACTTGTCTGATGAAGAACATAAATTATTGCAAGTGCAGTGCTTTTAAAGTGAGGATGGTTTCTATTCTGTGGAGAGCACTGGTGTACAAACAGAATAGCCCCCTCTCTTACAAAACCTTGGCCCCTGACCTCCAATCCAAATACAGGAGCTACTACCCTTCACTAAGAAGGGAAATGCCCAGTAGTCAGGGTATGCATGTGTGTGAGATGTAGAAATAAAGGCTAAATGCTCAGTGCAGAAAAGTATCTCCCCTACAGATAAATGTCTGCATAATATTCACATTAAGCAGGAGGAGAGTGTTTCATCTGCAGCAGACACTAAAAGAGTTTCCTCCCTTCTCAATGCTGACTGTTACAAGCCTCAAGAACTGAGGGCTCACCACTGGAAGTCAAACATCATCTAAGTGTCTTCTAAAGACCAGAAAAAGGAAAAAAATCTTTCCCTCCTTAGTAAAATCAGGGGAATTGCTAAAGTAGCCCTGAAAATAGTCCTGGGCTTGGCTTGCTGCACTAGTTGAGTAGAAGTGCAGCACGGAAGTTCATGGCTCATGAACGCAATTCTGAAACCTGACTCATTAGTCCAGCCTCTTGTCCTGTCCCAGACACCTATCTTGTCTTCACATCTCTGGGTTAAAATCCTTATTGCCACCTTCTTTCTCACAAAAAAAAAGGAAACAACAGGGCAGATTGTTAGCCTTGTTCTGAAGCTGAAAACACTGTAATCATGCCCAGTTCAGGAAAAAAAACCACATGTGTGGGAATAATGGAGTGGGTAGGTGTGTTCAGCTGTCTGAAGCCAAGGCTAGAGGCAAATCAGATCAGAACAGCTAGAAATGTGACAAGGTATAATTAACATGGGATGATTACTTAATTTCACTATTGATTTTTTCTAACAGAATGTTAAATAAAAGTGAAATTAAGAAGAATCCCACGCCTCGCACCCCGAGTGGTCTCTGTGTGCCCTTTCCACTCTCAGTCCGGCCCAGCAGCCGACCCGCAGTGCCGGTGCCGGAGCTCCAGGCTCACCAGGCTGCATGCCGGCGGGCTGCTCGAGGCACGTGGCCATTTCACCATCACCATGGAT
>NW_010322409.1:0-632 GCF_000700745.2 Antrostomus carolinensis
ATATAGGGGTGTGTGTGTGTATTCAAAGTAAAAACCCAACAACATTTTATGCACAGAGCAAGAGAAACCAGCTTCCTGCAGTGCCTAGCACTCACTCAGTGTGAAGCTTCTACAGTGGTAAAAATATAACAGAGTCCTGACTTCACATCATTTTTACTAATCAGTCTCACAACCTTCTCCCAAAGCAAATGTGTAAACACGTAGGTGGCAACAGCACACATAATAAAACAAAATAGCTCCTTGTGATGAACTTCTGCAAACTACTGGCTTTAACTCATTAAATTTTGTAAAAACACTTTTTCACTTAAAACATGCATTTTATTTTTCAGATGCTGAAATAAACATTTCCCAATCTGAGAACTGGCAGTTTGTAGATTTGGCAATATGGTTTCATAAGCAATTTATTTAGTCATTTACATCTGATGGTTGCTTCCTGACCTAAGACATATGAAACAACCCATTTATCCTCAGGTCTTCATATCCCATCTTCATCTAAATTTACACCTTTCCAGGCAGCCTCAAATCAGCTGAAGGAGCAAATAATCCATTGAGAAGGATTAGAAAAGCATCCAGTCAGTGAACCAGCTCTGGCAAGGCTCACTAGCAACATAAGCCCTGGACACATAGCAGGA
>NW_010322409.1:647-16952 GCF_000700745.2 Antrostomus carolinensis
GAATGTAGGCAGCAGAAAGACAAACTCGCTTTACAAGATATTTAAAAGAAAAGTCAATCCTTTAGATGATCTATTTTACACAGATTGAGCTAATCTGGACAAAATCTAACATAAAAGGAGCACACATTTCATAACACAAACAAGTGGACAGCTTCAAGCAGGGGGCTCTTGGCTCTTGTTCAGCCTAATGCAGATGTCAGTTAATTAGAGTAGAAGGTTAGATCATTAGCAGCCAAATCGATATAAAGGGAATTAAGAGCTTGGACAGCAAGCTCCACTGCTTTCCAGCACAGCACCCGGGGCTGTATTTAGCTAAAATTCAATACACATTAGCGGACAATCAATGTAGTCTTGTATGGGGATGTCTTCTTGAAATACTTTAATTGGACTCTCTAGTGTTATCAGTGCTAAATAAGATGTCAGATTAAGGTAGAAGCCTTCCCAAATGGGACTGGCAGCCCACAGTCTGGAGAAGCCACATTTACTTCTATTAAAACCTCACTGGCTTTCCAACATGTATTAATAGTACTAATTTCACAGCTGTCTTAAGAAAGAGTGACTGAAAAGCATTTTTACATACAGATGCTCCATCCTGTAAAACTCCACCATCTCCATACTGGCAACAGCAGATCCACCCCTTTTTGCAATTTCAGTCCTAGGCTTCATTAATCAAGAACCTGTCAGTCACACTCGACTGACATTTTTTACCTTGAATTTGTAACCGCTGCAGAGAATACAAATCAATATGAAATTGGTATGTGTAAAATAATCAATTGACAACTCCTGTAACTGGCATGAAATTTGACATGGCAATATTATACATATCAGCATACACTTTTCATAACAAATATTTAAAACACTTTCCATTTTGTATATTCCCTAAGTAAAACTGCAATACTGTCTTATCACCTAACCAGGAAGTTATTTTTACTGTATTGAATTTTACCTTTGTTTTAAAGGTGGCACACAGCAGCTAACATTACAAGTTTCCTGCTCCACAGAGTGGATGCTACAAAACAAAGCCAAATCTTTCCCCTGAAATGTTTTATCTAACAAGATAAGAAACAAATGGATCTATAAGAGGACAGTACTAAAGAAACAAGGATAATTTTCGCATTACACAGATGTGTACAACCTAGAACTTTGACATTTCAAACAGAATAGAAGCAAACATTAACTATATCTAAAATGTCACAGAATATTTAGTTTAAATACTTTCTGACTGCAATTTAAATTCCATAGCTGACTAGGAACAGGCAGTACTGTAGTTAGTACTGACAAGCACTATAATCTGACAAGAATGGTTACACCATCCACAACATGCTAATGGAGACCAGTATCTATAAGGCAGAAAACAGCAGTAAGATGGAATTTTCATTATTCCTGTCTAAATGGGAAAGCATGGAACATTATAGCAGACTGAGAAACGCATCCATTATCAGAGGTATTGCAGAATACACAGATCAGAAATAAAAGTGAACTTGGGAATTTTAACTACACGCAAGAAATAGTAAACACATTCAAAGAAGTGCCCAACGTCCCGGTCAACTTCTGATCATCTCAGAAGCAGAGATGCCTTCAGAAAGAAGGGAGTCCTGATACGTGCCCCTTTCACTATAGAGTGTGAAACAGTTTTAACACTATGGCTCCTACAACGCATTTCTAAAAGTTCTGGGGGAGACAGAGACATGAACACAGTTCTGGTGTCCTATCTCCGTGACACTGCAGAACAGGAGGCCAGCTTAGAGTACAGAGCTTTGTCTCAGTGATTTGGATACTGCAGGTCTGATTGTAAGAGATTCTAGTGGGACAGCCCACCTATACACTGCCATTTTGTCAAAGAAGTGATCAGAAAACCTTCTGATGCTCTAGAACTAAGTAATAATCTCTCCCTCTGACTGAAATTTTCCTTCTGTCCAGGTGAAAGTTTCTTTGCTCCATTTTGTGTACCTTGAGAAGCTCAAGTGTCACAAAGGAAATGGATTCTTGACAGCAGACAGTCCTGCAAAGGACTTAAGAATAAATGTAAGGGAACATGACAAATTATTTGAACATGATGTCTTTTCTACAAATATAGCACATCACAGTATTTGGAAAAAAAAAAAAGACAGCTGGAATTAATGAAAAGTCTTCATATCCTCCCCCTCAAAATGCCCTCCCTCTAAGAACTCTCTAAACCTTAATGCTTTAGTTAATTTTTATCATTTAAAGGTTGTTTCAAGACCTATGTTCTTAAAATATACAACTCTCTTTACTTCTCCTATAACCCCCTCATTCCCAGGAGTTTATTGTAGGACCTTATTATATAGTTTATTTTCTCACATTTCACTTAAGCATAAAATGGAGGATGATAATTGACATCAATGTAATATAAAATAGAAAGAGCTGTTTTCTATTAGACATTTTGAAATCATAGAATCATGGAATGGTTTGGGTTGGAAGGGACCTTAAAGATCACCCCGTTCCAACCCCCCTGCCATCAGCAGGGACACCATCTTCTAGACCAGGTTGCTCAAAGCCTCATCCAACCTGGCCTTCAACACTTCCAGGGAGGGGGAATCTACAACTTTCTTGGGCAACCTGTTCCAGTGTCTGACCACCCTCACAGTGAAAAACTTCTTCCTAATATCTAATCTAAACCTCCCCTCTTTCAGCTTAAACCCATTTCCCCTTGTTTTGTCATTAACTGCCCCTATGAAAAGTCCCTCCCCAGCTTTCTTGTAGCCCCTTCAGGTACTGGGAGGCCGCTATAAGATCTCCCTGGAGCCTTCTCTTTTTCAGGCTGAACAGCCCCAACTCTTTCAGCCTGTCTTCATAGGAGAGGTGCTCCAGCCCTCAGATCATCCTGGTGGCCCTCCTCTGGACTTGTTCTATCAGTGTACATAAACTGCATCTCTCTAAATAAGCAAAATGTTCCTAAAGTAAAGGATCAGCAGTGCTCACTGCACAATGTGACTGTCAGGAGAAGGAGATTTCAGTTGGAAAAAAAATTACAGCCCAGTCTAGAGAGAAAACTGATATTCACTTACTGCACAGCACATTATTGCTTTGTAAACTTGAAGGTATTGCTCAATTAACCCCCAGCTACTACTGTTTTTAAAAATTATGCCCCTGCAAAATGCATTGCAAAGATCAGTTTCCCCTTAAGCAACTTCTACAGAATACAAAGTGCGTAATTGCCCAACAACATAAATATGCAGCACTGTAAATCTCCAGCTGACAAGCAGCACATTCACCCAAGTTCTCTCCATTAAAAAAAAAAAAAAAAAAAAAATCAGAGGAGAAAAAAAAAGGTCAAAAAAAGAATGACAAGTCTTTTTAGGGAACCATAAAAGAATTTTAACAGACAATATACTATGACACAACAGAGTATATTAGGGAAATGTCATGCCTATCAAGAACTGGCTTTCAATTTGCAAAACACACACTGACACAAGGAATTTGATTATAACCTGTGGCTCCACTACTGACTTTTGTAGTATTTGTCAAACATGCTTTTTAAATAACAGTAGCCCAAACTCTTCAAACAGGCCACCAAAATGTGGCTTTTGGATGTACAGTCCAAAAACCAACTCAGCATAATAACATTTCTGAAGGTTATATCAATGTAATCTGTGTAGCTTTCAAATGTTATATAGCACTTTCATACTCTGTCCTGGAAAAACATGAAGCCATTATTTCTCCCCAGTAATAAATCATCTAAGCAATGTAGTACTTTCTGTAATGGAAGAGCCACACACTGTATCTTCCATTACCTTCCAGTTTAATTAAATGTTCCTTGAATAAATCTTGTGCTTACACTCTTGTGACATGCTACCAGTGCTGACTTCTCCATTTATAAACTGACTGGATTCAGTCCAATCATCCCTGCTTATTGTACCTGTCACTCACAGAAAACTCCAGACTCTTAGAATTAGTCCTCTTTGGGTCCTTCTTTGCTAGTTATTAATCTGATATGTCTGTAAAACTGAATTAATTATACAAGCTAGGTACCAACAGATGTCTTCTAGCTTACTTATTTAGAGCGGCCAAGAGGTTGAAGGAGGACAGGACACCAACATTCCTTGAAGTGAAACTACTAGAAAAAATTCAATTTACTAAACAGGAATATATGCACTTGATTTAGTTTCAGTTTTCAATTAGGCAGAAAGCATTGGTTCAGGGAGCATGAAAAGCCGCCTCTTTGAATATAGAATCTTCTTACTTATCTACCCTGACAGCATAACAGCAGTATGGGAAAATTACTTCAGACAAGTTAGAACAATTTCAAAACATGAGTATCCTGTAAATAGCTACAGATTTCTAATAAAAATTATTCAAGATTGTGTTGGGCTTGGAGGAGGGGGGGGGGCAGTTTTTTTGGTAGTTGGGGAAGGGCCACCTTGTGAGAGTGAAAAGCTCCCCCGGCTCCAAGGCAGAGACCCCCCAGCCCATGCTGGGCCAATGAGCACCAGAGAAACGCCTCTGAGAATCCATATGTGTGAGGGGAAGGACTGTCCTGAAAAGAAGTAGGTGGGGGTGAACCTGAAAGAGAGACCATTGACCTGAACAAAAGACGACCATCGGCCAAAACAAAGGACAGACAGACAGGGAGAGGCTTCCTTGCCAGAGGAAAGAGGAGGAGGAGGTGGGGGGGGAAAGACAGAGACTCACACCCAGTTCACCGGATGGAGTAGCAGAAGGCAAAGTCCCCTGCAGCCCATGGAAGTTAAGTTCAGCAGTGGAGCAGAGACCCATGTGTAGGCCATGCAAGACTCCATGCTGGAGTAGAGAAGCTGAGCCTGAGTACAAGTGTGACTGGAATTGTGACCCCGAGAGTCGCTCGCTGCTAGAGCAGGGGTGCACCCCAGGGTGGGGGGTGAGTCTGCAGCCCGTGGATGTCCCCGTGCCAGAGCCAGGAGCTGAGCCCAAAGAGGTCCATGACTCCATGGGAAGCTGCTCTGGAACATCTTGTTCCTGGACTTTCATGCTGGGAAGAGCAGCAGAGGTGACCTGACTGAACCGCCATTCCCTGCCCCCTGTGCTGCTGTGAGGGGAGGTAGAGAAATCAGGAGCAAAGTGATTGGAGCCTGGGAAGAAGGGAGGGGTGGGGGAAGGTGTTGTAAGATGTGGTGGTTATGTCTAGTTAGATGAATGACAACGAATTAAATTGATTTTCCTTCCCCAAGTTTGAGTCTGTGTTGCCCGTGACCATCACTGGTGAGTGAGCCATCCCTGTCCTTCATTCCTAGTCCCGTGCCCCCTTTGTTGTTGGGAGAGCGAATGTGGAACCGCATGGTCCTACTGTGGGTGAAACCACCACACTGAGGCAGAGGAGAGAGACACAGTCACTTCAGGTGTATTCTGCACTCTACACCTGCTTATGTATGTGTCTGTCCTTTTTTGAAGCAACATGAGATAGCTGAACGTATACCACCACCTCATGATCCGTTATAATCTACTCACTTTTTTTTTTTTAATATAAATGGAACCGCATGGTCCTACTGTGGGTGAAACCACCACACTGAGGCAGAGGAGAGAGACACAGTCACTTCAGGTGTATTCTGCACTCTACACCTGCTTATGTATGTGTCTGTCCTTTTTTGAAGCAACATGAGATAGCTGAACGTATACCACCACCTCATGATCCGTTATAATCTACTCACTTTTTTTTTTTTAATATAAAACTGATACCTGGCCTGTCGTTGGTAGTTTCTGCCTTTGTTTGCACCTTGTGCTTGTTTTCATGGTTGTGTTGTGCTCTGATCTGAGGCAGTTTCTCAAGTTTGTCAAGGTAATTTTGAAGTCTATCTTCAAGTGGGCTTGCAGAGCTTTCCACATTGTGATCTTTCTGCTGAACTTTGCAATCCTGGTGTCAGTTAAAATGTTCAATGACTGTTCTCAAACACCATTTTTTTAACTAGAACAGATTCCAATTAAGACCTTCAGTCAAATGCTTCTATTTTATCAGAGAATAGGTGATTTTGTGCTCAGCATATAGGCTATCTCTTCCTGGTGTGAAATGTTACACAAAAGCGTTCCAAAGCCAAAATTAAGGGTGCGAGACCAGTATTTCTCTACTTGGAAGACCTGGTAATCTTTCTTCAAGCAGAGAACATCAGGGTCTTAAGTATCTAATCTCTTATCTACCCTTGAATATTTTGAAGTAACTTTTATATGGGAAAGTTACCACTCTTTGTAGCAATGGATTAGCACAGCTTTTTCATAATTTTTTGTGAAAGCCTCAATAGTAAAGTGAGGCAGAATTGTTATTTGTGTTGTATGCAACTGAAGATTATAAAAACTATATTTTGAAAAAAAAAAAGAAAAAAAAAGCTGTTCATTTAAAAAAGAAAGTGAATCACTTGCATCTGTTGAATACTCCAGATGCATTGCTTCTCAGGATGCAATGCTTTGTTTTGACTGTACGTCCAACATCTTATAGCAAATAAACAGGCTACTAATTTCTGACTGTCAGTGCTAAAAATGTACTTAGTGATGCCATCAGCCTACCAAAAAAGTGAGGTAGAATTGTACTGTCCTTGTTGTTTCCTTTGGAAATTTTTAAATAAGCTGTCAGCTTTGTCATTGGTAATGTGCTTCCAGGTCATTGATGAATCAAACATTGGACCAAATGACAGTGGCTGTTGAAATTGACATGAAGTACTCCTTTTCAGTGTTTGAGGTTCATTAAGTTCATGGCTTTAATGTGTTTAACGCATACCCTTGTATGTATTTAGTACAATACGATGCTAATATTTTACAGAAGTAAAAAAAAAAAAGTTTGGTGATTCAACAAAATCATAATTTTATTAAATCAATTTTGAGATAGACCTGTCATTTTTATAGTTTTGTTGCAATTTTCATGCCGTCCTCTCTATTTTGTCCAGAACTGCACCGAGGCTAGTAATGAGATTAATTCCTTGTCCTTTTTTGTAACTGTCTCCTTAACTGTTGAAAGAAGGAGTTTTAAAAAAGTCTAAAGTACATGAAGGCAGATATTTTGTTAAGCTCTTGCAAAAAAAAAATTACTGTTACCTGGAACCCTTTGATTCATGAACACGTTAATCTTGTATTAGAAATTGTTAAGTACTGTTGTAGATTACTGTGTGCATTGTGTTGACTCACATGATACCAATGCTCATCTTCAATCGAAAACGGAAACACTTCTGATAAATATTTATGGCCATTTATTAGCAGCTTGCTGCCCTGTAAGGTAACGGCTTCAGTAGACTTACGATTTCTCTAGCTCCTGCTGTTTTAATACTATTTCTGCCCTAGATCCTGTCAAAAGTCATTTTGATTGTTTCGCTTAATTATCATTATGCGTTATAAGCATAGGAAAGTGCCAAGGAAATATAAAAACTATGTATAGTTTCTAATTTTAGTAAAGTGAAGACACTAAATACATGGTTTCCTAATCAGTGTCAGCATTTAAGCATACTTGTTCTAATAACTGTGATTTCTTCGTTGTATGGTGAAATCTACTTTTTGTCTGGCTTGATACAAACTATTTCAGAGGAGGATTTTTCTCCATAGGTTTTTTTTTTTTGTTTCCCCCTAATTTTCCTGGCTTTGGGAATCAGCTGCAGTAAAACAATTAGTGTGTATATATATATATATATATATTTCAGATTGGATTTTTTTGCCTTTGTAAGAAATACTTTGAAGCATGATTACTGGATTGGAAGCTAAAAGCTTTCTAAGCATCAGTGTATACATCGTCTGTGTCTCACATACTTTGATTGCATTAGAAAACTGTTGTAGTTTAATTTTTTAAATCTCATTTAATGGTAGTACTAGCTGCATGAGATCTCAGGTATGTCTCCCAGGTTCAAATCTTAGTATCTACCTTCCCTTCTTTCCTCTCCCACATGTTGACAATGTAGTTCTTTCTACATCGTAAGTAAGAGGTCACGGACCAGCTTGTTACCCAATTTTACTTGGTAGTCTGCAGCAGATTCCTACCAGTGCCTCCTTTCTGGGCATAAGTACTATTATTCCAATTTACAGATGGGAAAACTCAGCCAGTGAAACTAAATGGCTTGACCAAGGTCATGCAGGAAGCCTCTGATGAAGCAGGGAATTGAACCTGGGTCTCTGGCTACTCTCTAGCAACTGATGGACCATCCTTCCTTTCAAAACTAGGTAAAATTTAAGACCATTTTAAGGGATATTTTTGAACTTGGATTTTTTGCCATCTTCTGCTTTTTATAATAGATAAGCCCCTAAAATGTAAGGATTTAATGGTTTTTATAGATGGCGTCTACATTAGCCCTTTGTGCAAATTCTAGTGCAATAAGCTGCAGTATTTTTTCTATTATAAATCATGTTTTGAGGCTGTGTGTCACATGATGAAAAAACCAATATATCTGTCTTATCTACACTATGGTCTTCCCACTGTTGCTGATTTTAGAGTGGAACTGGTGTTGGAAAACTGTAAATTCCATTTGAACCAGACTGTAATTCTCTATAGTTTATTAAGGCCCAATTGTTAGGCTGGTAGCTAGGCATGAATGCATCTTCTGGAAAAAAAACACTTCAGGGTGTCTTTGTATATCAAATAAAGTAGAGCAACAGCTGTGCTTTCTAGTGTCACTTTTTACTGGGACAGGCAAAAAAAAAGGGGGGGGATAGGGGGAGAATTACAGGTGTGTATGTACCCTCTGTTTTTTGTATTGGAAAAAATCCTGGTTTAGGAGATGAAAACAAAAACAAAACAAAAATCTTTATTGTTGGCAATTAGATATCACTCAGGGAAGGTGTTTTTCCCCGTTGGAGAACTTGGTAGATCCCCAAGTGCATTTTTATCTAAGCAGCATATATTTTTTTTTAATGTGATACAGACATATCTGCACTAATTGCATATCTAGTTGCCATCATCACTGCCACTGTTCAAAAGCATTGCTATTAACAAAGCACCATTGCTGTTCTTATCAATGGCGTCTCTAAACTGATTGTGAGCAGAGTTAGGAGGGTCAGCAGAAGATATTGTTGGTAGATGTGACCATATGAATTGTAGGGCCATTGTTACATTTGAGAGGTAATTTATTCTGAAAAGCCAGGGCTTTAGCAGATAGATGTTTCTCTCTTGACTCAGAACTACACAGTTTTCAAATTAAGAAGAGAAAAACCCCAGGAAATTCTCAGTTAAAATGCAACTTCTTTGCTTAAGGCTTCTGAGTTTTTCAACAAAGGTAGAATATTTTGGACTCATGATCTTAAAGGTCTTTTCCAATCTAGGCAATTCTGTGATATTTCTGTTTACCACTTTAAATATCAAAAGGAAGTACATTTATTCACTCTCAAGTCTGTCTCATCTGTCCTTATTTTCCGTGCTTTAGGTGTCTCTTTCAGGATTCACTTAGTGCTTTTCTCATAGAATCTAATCATATTGTGTGTCAGTTTGTGAATATGCAGTGTGATTTTTCTGTAGTAATACAAAGTGGTATATGCACAAACACTTGGTATTCTGTGCAAGTCATCTGCTTCTCATGAACCCAGTACATAAAGTGATTTCTATTGCAGATTCTTGAAGCAGAAACTGAGAGCATAGCTGTTTATATTGACGCTTTCGTCCTTTTTGTTGATGTGTGATCTGTTAGAAACTATTGACAGTATCATGTGTGGTGTTGCCTGGATCTGGAACAGCTGCCCTGCATATCTGTGTGTAGGAAAATACTCTGTTGGGTACTGACTGAGAATGAGTAGCATCTTTTTTAATGGTTGTAAGTCAAAGTTTGGCAGGACTCTCTTGCTTATGTTGATTATACAAAAGTGGAAGAAAACTGAATATTGAATGTAGTGCGTGTAAAACAATCTTGCCATGACTTCTGTGTTTTGCAGGGGAGAGAGATGATCTTAATATGATAACATTGTCTTTTCTCTCCTTTTGACCGAGTTTGTAGGTCTGGGGTTTTAGAAAGGAAAACTATAAGGTCTGTTTTCTGAGTTAAGTGATGGAATAGAATAGTGATTCTGTGAATAGAGTATTTCAGTTGGAAGGGACCTACAATGATCATCTAGCCACTTCAGGGCTGACCAAAAGTTAAAGCATGTTATTGAGGGTATTGTCCAAATGCCTCTTAAACACTGACAGGCTTGGGGCATCAAATACCTCTCCAGGAAGCCTGTTCCAGTGTTTGACCAGCCTCTCTGTAAAGAAGTGCTTTCTAATGTCAAGTCTGAACCTGCCGCTGACTGGTTGCCAGCCAGATGTAGCCCCATTCACTACAACCCTTTGAGTCCTGCTGTCCAGCCAGTTCTTCCCTCAGCGCCCTGTCAACCCACTTATCGCGCAGTTGGACAATGTGTCTGGAAGGACACTATGAGGGGCAGTATCTAAAGCCTTACTAAAATCCTGAAAAAAATATCTCCACTGCCTTCCATTCATCCACTAAGTGTGAGATCTTGCCATGGAAGGAGATTAAATTAGTTAGACAGGACTTTCCCTTTGTGAACCCATGTTGACTGTGGCTGATGACTGCCTTGTCCTTTCAGTGTCTTTCAATAGCACCCTGCATGATTTTCATAATTTTTCCAGGTACTGAGGTTAGACTAACAGGTCTGTGGTTGCCTGGGTCTTCCTTCATGCCCTTCTCTGCGATAAGTTAGAATAACATTGCATAGCTTTCAGTCAGTGGGGACTTAACCAGACTCCCAAGACTTTTAGTAGATGATTGAGAGGGATCTGGCTGTAGCATCTTCTGTGGTGTTACAGATGGCATTGTGACTGCTTTGTATATGATGGGTACACAGTATTTGTCAGAATATTTAGTGAGCCTCTTGAGCAAAGCTAGAACACTCATCTTGAAGTTCATCACAGGCTATTTCTTGTTGTGTTTTTCTTTTTTCCTTTCCCAAAAAAACAGTGAGTAACATGTTAAATTTGCAGCTAAAAGTAAAGCTGTTCCATTTCATCAGTTTATAGTGATTCATAAAAATGTGAAGTGTCTTATAGGTTAAGACTGGAAGAAATTTTCTTCCAGTCTTACTTCATGTGTGTCACAAGGTAAATTGACTTGTTTAAGTCTTGTGTGAAGTCGTAAGTTAAAAATAAACCTAATAGGTATCCTTACTTACTTGAGACGGAGTGGTAAGCTGCACTTTATTAGTTGTTTGAATTTGCCTTTAGTGATCTTTGCCGACTAGTTTAAGGGTATGTGCTAGTGAGAGGTCCTGTCTGTGTAGTTGTTTATAAAATCTCCACTCCTTTTCATCAAATTCTTAAATATCTTGCAAAAAGGCATATATTCCAAAGTCAGCATTATTCTAATACTTTTTTGACAACTTCTTTCATATAACCTTTATGATAAGAGAATCGTAACAAGATGATTACCTCACTAACACTGCACATACAAACAAGAAATACGGTTTTGTTATTCTACCACAATAGTCCTATCTGTGTCACATTCTACTGACAAAGTAGCACAAATATAATATTAAGAAAGGTACAGACCCACTGAAACCGAAAAGGTGTTCAGTCCAGTTTCCACTGTGGCTGAAATTTGTTGAATTGAAGGAAGGATATCTTGAAATGTCCAGTCTTCTTTCTCTGCAGGGCAGCTTAAGCTTAGGCAGTAATGGAATTCAAGTATTAACCAGGAGAGTTGCTTCATGTTCTCTCCCCTTGGAGTTTGAGTTTTTGAGCCTGGAGGGAGGAGTGGGGAAGAGAAGTGTACAAATGGTCTCTATTACCTCTTTTAATAAGGGGATTACTGGTAAAGCCAAGAGCTGTCTGTCTCTGGCTAGTGCCCTGTTACCCCCAATCATCTTATAATTATTACAAAGCTCTGTTTTGACTGACCAGCTTAAGGTGTTTCTTAACCAATTAGAAATTTCTTGCTGTTCCTCTGACATATTTGATTATATTTATGTAGTTTGGAAGTTCTGTAGGTGAAAGATTGGAATGTGACTGTGTTTTAGCATTTAATAGCCGTAGTTGTTAGGATGTGGAATGAGACTTGTAACCCATGCTCCTGTTCATAGCATTCTTGCCGTATAGCTTCATATGGCTTTAACATTTGTCCTTTGTGATAGAAAAAAAAAAAAAGAGGATGATATCTCAGAATAGTGATTTTTGAATTGTAGCGTGGTTTATATTGTCACACTTGTAAATAAGGTAATGAAAAAATGTAGTGAGTAGATATTTCTGGATAATCTCATGCCATCCAAAATATTTGCATTTAGTTCAGGGAGTTTAATAATGTACAAGGCAACACAAAACTTCTGATTTAGAGTGGCTTTCGCAAATACAAACTTTCCTGGCTGAAAGATTTAATTCTGTGAGGTGAAGCTGTATGAGGAGAGGCTGAAGTCACTTGGTTTGTTCAGCCTGGAGAAGAGGAGACTGAGAGGAGATCTCATGGCGGTCTAGAACTTCCTCCCAAGGGGAAGAGGAGGGGCAGGCGCTGATCTCTTCTCTCTGGCCACCAACGAATGCCAGGAGCAGAGGAAATGGCAGGAAGATGTGGCAGGGGAGGGTGAGGTTGGCCATGAGGAAAAGGTTCTTGAGGCAGAGGGTGGTGGAGCACTGGCACAGGTTCCCCAGGGAGGTGCTCATGGCACCAAGCCTGACAAGATTCCAGAAGCACTTGGCCAACATGTGCCCTCAGACAACATGGTGGGATTGTCCTCTGCTAGGGCAAGAGTTGGACTTGATGATCCTGGTGGGTGCCTTCCAACTTACAACGTTCTGTGATTCTGTCTGTTGAAGTGCCACTAAGAGTGTCTAAATTCTCTAAAACATCCTGATGTGAAAGAGGCTTACATTGGGTCATCAGTTGTATTTTTGGATGAACGATTTTCACATTTTTAATTTTGGATGGGGAAATGCAGCATTTAGAGCCAGTGGTGTGTGTTGGGGGATAAATTATTTTTTGTAGATTAGTAATTGCTGTGAATTTGAGTCTCATTTCTTTTGTAATGTTCGATAGCTATGTATATCTGATGTTCTCAGTGCTATCATTGCAATACTGACCCTGATTTTTCTGACTAAAGTTGCTGTCTCCTTATCCCCAGAGGGTTTGTAGGAATCTACTTTTTTTCTGTTCAGTGTCTGAAAAGAGCTGAAATGCCTTCTAAATTTTATTTTATTTTTTTTTTAAATCAGATCTTTGTGGAATTCGATGGCTGTAACTGGAAACAACATGCTTGGGTGAAAGTCCATGCTGAAGAAGTTATAGTGCTGTTGCTGGAAGGATCGTTGGTTTGGGCACCTCGAAATGATCCAGTTATGCTTCAGGGGACTCGAGTCTCACTGGCACAGTGGCCTGCACTGGTGAGTATTTGGCCAAAAGCTCTCACCTCCTTAGAGGTTTGCATCAACTGTACTGTGAAATACAAGGTTTGGTTATCATACAGGGCATCATTATGCAGGTACCAAAAATTGCTTGGGGATGGATTTTTTAAAATAGTAAATAGGAGAGCAGCTAACTGGGAATTAGTGCCTCTGGAGAGGCATCCAAGAGGCAGTATGCTTCCAGTTCCTGCCACAGAAATTGAAAACTGTTACCTCACAGAAAGAAGATACTGTTTACCAGTGAGCCTCTGAAGAAATGTGGTACATAATTTAAAATATTATTTTTCCCTATTTTAGAATTTTGAATGTGTTAGGCTTTTCAGAATTGTGAGAATAAGTATTTTGGTCCTGCTGTGGACTCTAGAGCTCTGTGTGGTAAAGGTTGCTGCATCATCTTAATAGGTGTTCATGAAGGCCCTTTGGGGAAGAGAATAGACTGTGGGCTGTGCCTGACCTGTAAGCCATACATTGGCCACTCCTAATCTGAACTGAACATTTTATTTCAGCGTTGTTGTCAGCATTAACTAACATGACATGCAAATTTTTTCTCCTGTTTCTTGAAGTGGTTATCCGTATGGCTGTTTAGGTGGCAGTTACATGTCATGACATTGAGACCAAAGCCAGTGTGTTTTAGCTAGCATATCTGAGTATACCTATTCTGCAGGCGTCTTGGTAAGTAGTATGTAGTGACGAGCATTCCTTGCATCCTTCTTTCTTCTCTTAGTGGCTTCTGAAGAGGAAAGATCATTACATGTGAGAATTCTACCCTTGTTTTCACGCTGTCTAATTTTTATTATTTTACCCATAGAATCACAGAATAGTTTGGGTTGAAGGGACATTTCCAGGCCATCTAGTCCAACCCCCTTCAGTGAGCAGGGACATCTTCAGCCAGATCAGGTTGCTCAGAGCCCCGTCCAGCCTCGCCTTGAATGTTTCCAGGGATGGGGCTTCTACTGCTGCTCCGGGCAACCCGTTCCAGTGTTTCACTACACTCATTGTAAAACATGTCTTTCTTAAATCTAGTCTAGATCTACCCTCTTTTAGTTTGAAACCATCACCTCTTGTTGTATCATTACAGGCCCTGCTAAAAGAGTCTGTCTCCATCTTTTTTATAGGCCCCCTTTTTAAGAATAGAAAGGCCGCAATAAGGTCTCCCCAGAGCCTTGTCTTCTTCAGCCTGAACAACCCCAACTCTCTCAGCCTTTCTTCATAGCAGAGGTGTTCCATCCCTCTGATGATTTTTGTGGCCTCCTCTGGACCTGCCCCAACAGATCCATGTCTTTCTTGTACTGAAGACTCCAGAGCTGGACACAGCACTGCAGGTGTGGTCTCATCAGAGCAGAGTAGAGGGGTAGAATCACCTCCTTCAACCTGCTAGACACACTTATCTTGATGCAGCCCAAGATATAGTTGGCCTTCTGAGCTGCAAGTGAACATTGCTGGCTCATGTCCAGCTTTTCATCCACTAGTACCCCCAAGTCCTTCTCCGCAGGGCTGCACGCAATCCCTCCATCCCCCAGCCTTGGGATTGCTCTGACTCATGTGCGTGACCTTACACTTGGCCTCGTTGAACCTCATGAGGTTCACATGGACCCACTTCTCAAGTTTGTCCCGGTCCCCCTTGATGGCATCCCATCCCTCGGGTGTGTCATCTTGGTGTCATCGGCAAACTTGCTGAGGGTGCACTCGATTCCACTGTTTATGTCATTGATTAAAGTATTAAACAGTACTGGTCCCAGTATGGACTCCTGAGGGACACCACTCATCAACAATCTCCATCTGGACATAAAGCTGTGTGTATTCATCCTTCATTGTTTCTTTCTCGTAGTGTTTAGGAAATAGTTTTACATAAACAGAGAAAATAAACTTTATATTCATTCTGTTGTGTACAGGAGAATGGAATGTGAACAAACTTGATGAGAGTTGTTAAGGGAAAAATGTTGTGAATGCGTGTGTTAAAATCATATGTGTGAGACAGATAACATGTTTCGAAGACTCCATTGGTTGGCAACTTCCTTTGTCATCAGCAAGTTACATTATAAGGTTATCATTCTGATTCTGCTAGGTATTTTTAGTCACTTGTCCTGCAGCTTGAACATCAATGGTACAACTGTTAAGAACTTCAGTTTTGCACAAAACACTATCTCCCCCTTATTGATAAGCCTATAAATTACGTACACCTGGCATCCTGTATGGGAATAACAATGCTCCTTTCAGGAAGCTATACCCGAAATATGCAGCATAGTTCAAACTGTTAGGCAAATTTTTTTAATTTGTTTTTTAACCTGAGCATCAGAAGGTGCTTAATGATGAAAAATAAATGCCACAAAAGATGTTTTCAGTTCTGTTTCAAGTTCTAATGAAGAAGTGGAGCAAATTTTCCGTAATTCGTTCTTGTAATGTACCACACATGCTAGAAATAGTGACTTAGACATAATGAGCAATACTGGGTGGTGCAACTTGAGAAATGAAACTTTTTCTTTTTTGTGATACTTAAACAGCATGTGAAAACAAGTATTGTTGGCCTGTACATGTGCGCAGTCAGTGTAACCTTTATTTTTCTGTTGTTCATCACAGACCTTCACTCCTCTAGTAGATAAGCTGGGTTTAGGCTCTGTGGTCCCAGTAGAGTTTCTTCTGGACAGACATTTACGTTTCCTGTCTGATGCCAGTGGATTACGTTTGTTTCAGGTATTTCAACTGTGTTCAGTTAAAGTGCAAGTTTAACTTTGTGCTATGACTGTCAGATTAATTTTATTTTATTTATTTTTTACTGTTCCACTTTCGTATTCTTGTCTTCCTCTTTTCACTGCCCTGTCATGTATTTGTGTTTGTTTCCCTGCTTTCCAGGTGCTTACACTAACCTCCATCTTCATTCGAAAAGTCCTAATTCCTCTCTGTATTGGTCAGTTGGAGAGCTAGCTGTGAAGCATTGTGTAGCTCATAATTGCAATGGAAGTTTTGCAACAGCTTTTGCATAGCAATAGTTTTCTTAATTTTTCCCTTGTCCCCCCCCCTTGTCCCCC
>NW_010322410.1:0-52189 GCF_000700745.2 Antrostomus carolinensis
CGGGAGCGGGGCTGTCCCGGGTAGCGCCCCTCCGGTGACAGCGGCTCTGGCCTCGGCTCTGCTGTGGAACTGCGGGCAGTGCTGAAGGTCGGGAGATCGCCTCTCCAGGGAATTCCCTTCCCTCTGCCCGGCCGTCGCCTTGCCAAGGTCTCCCGAGGGGTGCTGCTGTGTTACGCCTTTCACGGTGATATCTGATCAAAGATACCTCTCCCTGGGACAGATAAACCACCTTTCTTGTAAAAAGTAATCTCTTTTTAACTTTGAATGGTCTCCTTCAATAGAATAAGTTGTTTTTATCGTTTATTCTGTCTGTACAAAACACACCAGATTTGTTGCTAGAGATAAAGCTACAGCAAAGGACAATGTTTAACAAAGATATCAAAGGGTTTCTCACAAAGCGATGCTTGATATACACTTCACATTATTAATACCAAGGAAAGAAATAGATGGCCATTGTAGATCATCCACCTCCAGTGGGAAAAGGACTTTCCAAGGCATGTTTTTATGTAAAATTTCATCCGATGCCCAAAAGTCCCAATCGGTTCTTTCAGCTGGAGTACCGTAGAACAAACTAGTAAACCCTTCAATACGTGATTGGCATCAAGCTCACAGTGTCAGTGTTACCCATCTGGCTGCATGTGTGCAGATCAGAAAGTATTAAATCGTTTGTAGGTTGCTTTCCCTTCACTCTTTGCTTGCCCAGCAGTTTGGCAGCATTTGCTTGGGATACTCTGCAACAAATTATGTGGAAAAAAAAGCAAAACCAAATATTGCCTCAGCTTCCATAACAGTATGAGGCTCATACTGTAGCTCAGCTAAAACTTCCTTCGAGGTCTTGGCCAGACAAACTGTTATTTAACTGACTTGCTTTTATTTTTTTAATAAAATTGTCTTTAAAATGTATGAGGTGCAACAGAGGGGACAAGGTGTACAAGGACAGAAAGTGCCCTGTCAGCCAAACCAGCAGCTAAATGCAATACATAAGTAACAAAAGGAAGCAGAAGGCCCTGAAAGACAGACCCATAAAGAAGTGGGAATGCCCAAGAGAGCAGTCTCATAGCAGCTTTGTTCCCCGACAGCCATCCAGCGCAGAGGATGTGGAAGGGAGAGATACCGCTGCTCAGGGCAGATGCAGTACGACTCCAAACGCAAGCACAGGCGCTTTCCAGGGCTAGAAATATTAACGCTTTACATGGAAGTAGTCAGAGAGATGCTAATTGCAGGTCACAAGGGAAAGGAGAATCAGTTCCTACTTGCAATGATGAGTTCTGTGTGGCTGTCCTAGAGGGATTAGACACTTTGTCATTTCAGTTCACTAAAAACCCAGGGCATTGCTCAGTAACGACTGAGGCCAATTCAGGGAAATCTGGAATTCTCCCCTCGTCTTCCTTTCCCTCCCCCCAGGATGAGAAGGGCAACACTGACCTTTCCCTAATGCCATGTGTCCAGCAAGTTGGAGATGCTATGCAGGATTTCTGAACCTTTACAAGAATGGGCAATAAGGCTGCTTGCTTGTTCATAAGAAGAATTATAGATAGGGGTGGAGGGAGGGACATGACTGTGACCTGCCACAACTGATACATTCCAAAGAACACGGGGAAAATTCCCACCATTCATCTGCTGGAAAGTGACACTGTCATGAAACTGTTAAATCCGAGTTGATGCCATTATTCCCAAGAGTTTCATTGATTTGCTACCTCACCAAAAACATTATTAACTGCCCAGATCACTGTGTGCCCTTGGCTTTACATTTCTAGATTTAAATAAATAGAGACTCAGGGAGATATTTTCAAATAGAGGATAGAGGAGCTGTAAATTTAAGCACTATTTGATTTTCAGAGGTGCTGAGATTTCTTCACTCCTAGTGAAATGAATTGGAGGGGCATTTGCTCAGCACTGCTGAAAATTAGGGTGGCTTTGTTCAGGTATGCATCAGTTTGAAAAGAAAAGCCTAGTTTTTGCACCCAGGTTGAAAATTTTGACCGTGATTTTTATCAAGCATCAATCTGAGGCCAAGTGCAAGATCCATGTGGCACATGGAAAAAAATCCTCATTTTGTTCTTCACAAATGTTAAGAGCAGCAATGTTGACTCAGCTTTTCTTTCTCAGTAGCACATGGTGCTCTGGAGATTAATGGACCTGCTCTGTTATGTTAATACTTAGATGCTCATTAATAGTTTTGTGCCCTTTGCAGGGGGGCAGGAGGACTGATAGCTAAAATGTCTGGCATTGTCTGTGGAAAGCCCTATTCTCTGCTCCTTATAGAAGGGAAAACCTATAAAAAGATTTGTTTTACCATGAAAATGCAAATGGCCTATGGTGCATTAATTTTTCATATGGAAAAGATAGAAACAGGTTGCAAGTTTAAATAATTTACTTAGAAGAAGTAACGTCCTCTCTTTTATCTAAAACTCATTCATTTTTCAAATACAGATATTTCTGAGGAACAGACTACTGCTGGCTGCTCTTGAATAGTTTGTAGTGGGTGTTGTTTTACCAGCTCTAGGTGTTAATCCAGCCCTTAATGCCAATTTATCCCACCACAGCAGGATCAGATGAACAAGCAGGGTGAGGGAGAAGAAAGGCCCCATTGGTCAAGCCTTCTATAGTAAAATGCACAGGTGAAACCCAATAAACTATCCCTTTAGAAGCCTAAATCCTTATGGTGGTACCCTTATGAATTTATTCTTGAACCATCTGGAATTGATATTATTATTCCTGGACTCCCATCTATCAGGATTTCTGGGATTCTGTAGTGATTAGGTGAACAGCGAGCTTTGCTGTGCTTTAGTCACCCTGCTTTCTGGGAGTAAGCTCTATCTAAGGAAGAGGAACACCTCCCAACCCTTTTCTGGCTACATAGTGCAGTATTGTTGAATCTGATAATTATGATTAATACTATGCAGAGGGTTATGAATGCAACAGTGCTAAATAGAGAACAATAACAGAAAATGTTTGAAATGCACCAAAAAAATTCAAAATACTTCACAATAGCAGAAAAATGGGAGCCTGTCTATTTATAAGCAGTCTCATATTTCAGAAATCTCCATCCAAATATCAATGCTGGAAGCCTTTCTTGGCCAAGAATTCACTCTAGTTAGAGTTTGAATCTGAAAACAAAATCTCGTGCTGCTTTCAACACCTTTCCCAACAAGAAGTGCCTTACAAGCATAACAATAAGGTGCACTTTCTAAAGCCTTGCTGTCACACTAGGAAAAGCAGCTTTGGAAACACCACCACCTTGGCCTCTCACGATGTCGGGAATGGCATTAGCAAAGAAGCCGGCAGAAGTGAAGCATAATCTCTGCTGAGTGGTATTGGTGTGTAACCACTCACAAAGGTCCTTCTACCATGCCAGGTCTACTAATAAGGAATTAGATCAGTATCTCTTGTCTCTCACTACATAATGGCCTTTTTAAAAAAGTGTAGAAAAATAATTGTTTTCAAAATGCCACATTACAAAACCATCTGACAGATGGCAGCTGACAGGGAACGCGGCTGTTTTGACCTAACTTACACATCTGAGGAGCAAAGAGCATTCTGCACTTGGGATGGATAGTTAAATCATGCTTATACTATTTGCTAATGATTAGTTTGCAAGAGCTGATTATATTAGATACTAGCTATTTTCCAACAGCTAAATGACCTCATGGAGCAAGCCCATATCAATCTCATGTTAGATTGCAAACATTACAGTGCCAAACAGTGATGGCTGTGAGTACAGTCCCTCTGCTAAAATTTCTTCACACACAATACTCAGTGAGTAGTTCTGGGTGCGAGATCCACTTATAGAAACCGTTATGTCCTCAGAAACAAAATTCAGACTCAGTGGGTAAATAATTTGTTGCAGGTAGCTTGGGTAGATCAACAGTGGCAGGCTGGGCATATTGTCGCTGTTCTCCTCTGTACCCACAAAAAGCACTTGTGAAGGTACATGCTGCAGATCAACACAAAGGACAAGCAGAACATCAAGCATTTTCTTTATGGAAAAAGTGAATGTGATGCTTTTGTCAGCTGCTTCCAGTAAACGACACGAAGCTGTGGGCAGGAAATACGAAGCTCTAATAGAACAAAGCTTTTCTAAAGGGCAAGTCAAGTAAGTGCTCTCTAAAATTTCCAAAAGAACAAGCACACGTTTTGCAGGCAGATCTGCTGTCCAACTGGATCTGTTTACCACCTGCCTTATCTCAGAGGCACAGCTGAAATAACAGGGATTTTGATGCTGGTAAGTTGCTTAAATCTGGCTCATTAAAACCCAGGGTGACTTGGGAACGTGAAATATTTGCTGTAAGACACAGTAATGTCAGTATCAGGGACTGACGTATAAGAATGTCCTCGTTGCTGGCCATAAGCTGGCCAACAATGAGGGCTGTGTGCTTGAGAGGGGTGGAATATGACTTGGTTTCACCCTGAGGAAGGGGCTTGAGGAGGATATGGGGAAAGGGAATATGCATAAATCTGAGAAGCTGCAGGTGGACAACCTAGTCTACATCTATATCAATGTCACTGTCACATTAGATGGTGGCCAAGATAAGATTTACTCTTCCAGAGCTTTTATAAGGAACTGAAGCTTCCAGGCAGGCTGGAGAGAGAACTGCTATGGGACTGGTACGACATGGCGCTTGTCTTATTAAAGAAACGTGGCTAGCCTATTGCTTACTGGACTTCCTTACCTTGGTGATTTGAAACCTGTTTCATGCTGACCATGCCTGGCTATGATCCCAGTGCACAGGACCTTGCTGTGAAGGCAGTTGGCTACCCAGGAGGAATGATTAGTGACTGCCCCTCGTCACCCTCAGCCAGAAAAGGAAAATAACTTCTTAATCTGACCTCTGCAGAAAACCTGAAGTCTCCAGCAGCCTTGGCAGCAAGATGAGGTAGATACTGATCAGTAGGAATCATGCCACTGGTATCTCTGGTCCACTCCTCCCAGGCCTCAGAGCACACTTGGCTTTTGCACCCTCCAAGAGAGACTCATACTTTTCTACCAGTTCCTGAATTCTTTTTGTTGTCACAAACATAACAGAGAAAATGGGTATTCACTGAAGCTGGGGACTTTTAACTAGGACTTTTCTACTGACATTCATTCTGAATCCCTATCCACAAAGGTGAAATGTTGGGCTCACATTGTTTATTGCTTCACGTTAAGTAAAACAGTTGATTTTCATGGAAGGGAAGTACTGGCACAGAGGTATCAATCAAAATCCTAGTCTCTAACCCACAACTGTGTTAGCATGTGGGAACCAGAAGAATGTGTCAAAAGACTGAATGTGCCTTTACCCTTCATTATATAGTAATGAAGAAGAATTTTGGAATCTGTATCTGACTTGCTCTTCTCCCTTTTGTCTCTTTGAAGCAGGGCAACAGAACATACACTCACCGAGTTACCCAAATCCACTATTTAAGACAGCAGAAAACTGATTATAATACTATGCTCTGCCAGATCTCCAGAGATCTTGTAGCAGTTCATAATTGCTAATTCAGTCTCAGAAACCCAGGGAGATAGGCTGGAGTTATTATTTCCATTTTTAAATATGAGGAAAATGAGACAGAGTGAAAGGCTATGACTCACGGAGTATTGCTCCAGGAAGACATCTCAGAAATGTGGAACTGCTGCATCAGAGCAGACCGGGTCATGAAGGCTCGGCCCTCATTCTCACTGAACTCCAGAACAGTGTGCCTGCTTAGCTTAACGGTGTGGGTCACACATGGGCAGTTGGCACCACCAGATAAATCACAGGAAGGTATAAAATCCCATAATTCCCAGGGCACACACTAACCATTTCTATTGAAAACACTGTCTCCCTCTGGCTTAATTGCTGCATAGACCTTACATTATTAGCTGTACAGCCACCAGGCTTTAAGAGGCCAGAGAAGGGTGCCTTCTTTATGTCATCTTATGGCACCCTCCTGGAAGGTAACTGTGATGGTCTTTTAGATGGAGAAGCTAGACCTTGGCTATCCAGGTGTCTAGTTAAGTGCTATAACTGTTTATTTTCTTAAAAATTAGAGGCACTACCACAACCACAACATTTTAATGCATTTATGACTGCAGTGCGCAGTGCTGAACCCAGAGCTATTTCTGTGGGTTAGGTATCATCCTTGGTGCCTTCTAGATGAGGCCCTACACCTGTTATGTCTGGTTGCTGTTTCATCACTCTGAGCATTATAATTCTGGATATCCTTTAAAAGGTAAAAAGAAGTCTTCCAGTGGCTTTTTGTGTTCCCAGGATTGGACACTGGAAAAAGAGGCTGGTTTTGCTTTAGTTTTCTGAAACTGTAATGTTAGACCAAAGTGCCTGAAGTAGGACACCTAGAAGTCTTTTGCACTAGTTCATCCTGAGTCCAAAGGAAGAAAGAAAATTGTACTCTACATTCAAGCTCTGTGAAATCAGAGCAATTAGTCTTTTACCCAGCAGAGAATCAGGATAGTCTATTAGTGCTGTTGTAGTGAAAACACAGCCCTCCTTCTAAGGCTTTAGGATAACAAAGGAGCTGATTTTAGTGGTTAGTTACATATTCATTTTAATGGAATTTTCCTACCTCCCTCATTAGCCAAGAAGGGGAATGTTTCAGATTACCACTGTCCCCCGCAGTTTTCCGTGTTTTCCCAGGGAGGTGAATGTATCAAGGAGGCAAATGAAGCCTGATTTTGGTTTTCTCTAAGTATTTGAGGACCTGGGATTCCCTTCAAGGGTTTTTCATTTAGCTGCCTGTCCTTCTGCATATACATTTTAGTTGATCTAAGCAGCTCATCATATTTTTATGCTGAAAATATGTATCTGTCATGTATCTGATATACCATGACAGTGTAGAAGACAAACACTTTTCCACCCTCAGCTCAAGACACCTATGCAGTCCACTGTCTTCTCCTGCACCTCCATTTCATAGTCATCCTAGCATTTCAGAGCTGTAATTTGCAGAAATTAATGCCATGGACATTACTATACAATCACCTTTCTGTTTTCTGGGATTGAATTATTCAAATTTTGCTTTATCTCCAGTATGGCTGCAGAGGCAGTTGTTTCTGGTACACTTTATACTGTAGCTTAGGTGCAGTGGTGAGTGTGGACGTACCACTTACAGGCTGGAAATCACAGAACTGTTCTGTGTTGCATGGAGCCCCAACCATAAACCTTGTCAGATTCAAAGCATCTCAGTGCCTGTGCTGTACTGGCAGGACCAGGTGGGCTGTCAGGAACAGTGTGCGGGGACAGCTTGCAGAGCCACAAGAAGTAAGATGGAGTACATCCATGCACAGCAGCTCTGTGCAGACTGGATCTGAGCTCATGCCCTGCAGAACCACGGTCTCAGCACCTGCAGCTCCATGCTCCTGTTGACAGGGCTTGTTCGTTGAAGCCATGATGTAGCTGCAGACCTAGATCCAGGCTAGCACTGCGCTGGGTTAATGAATTCTCTCTGGAAGACTGGGAAACACTAGTGTGACTGCAAGAGCCAACCTAGCTGTGATACAGCCAGATAATAAGCTCAGCTGAACTCAGACCTGCACTGGACACAGACATTGGATATATTATATTGTGCTGTCTGGTGCACCCAGTAGTACTTGCACAGGCTTCTCATCTCACAAGTTTCCCCATTACCTTTGATAATGAAGATTTTAATACAGGATCTCTCTCCTCTCTCTCATCTGATAGTATTTATGTGTGTGGGAAGAACAAATGTGGCAGCTGAGATCTGCAAATTTGCCAAACAGCGCAAGTGCAGCAGCTCAGTGTGCACATTTCCATTCTTAGTTGAATGCATTTTGCAAGAGATTCTAAAGATGAAAAACTGTCCAGATATTACTTTATCAAACACAGCTTCATTCTTGGCTCGTTTGTTGCCTCTGATACTTTACTTATTTACACACAGATAAGACAGATTCAACCTGGAGTAGCGCCTGCCTTACATTTCCAAGAGGCTAGAGAATGTCCAGGCAGATTGCCAAGACTGAGTATGGTACTGGAGAGGCCACCTGACACAGAGAAAAATGGACTGGTTTCTCTAGCAGGAGTGCTAAATTAATTAACTGTAGCTGGTAATACATTTAATACGCTTTGGGCCTTTCATGTTCAGGAAAAACAACGCTTTGGAGGGAAATAACAGTAAATAATTTTTGTTAAACTACCCGATTATGACTACTATTTCTCCACTTCTAGCTGTACTCCCAAGTCCCTGGCTATCTTTCTTACCCATTTGTGTGCCTGATTTCCTTCAAACTGATTTAATAGAAAGCATATTTGCATGCACATTTTGTTTCACTTCAGTTTCTCCAAACTAAGCTTCTTTAGGATTTTTGGCTTCCTGTGTCTGCTTTTTGACACAGCTTCTCAGTTTTCACTTTGTTTTGGCTGAGATACAAAATCTGAGATTCTAAGCAACTTTTGGAAAGAACTAGAAAATAACTCTGTTTTCTTCAGAGAAATTCTATCAGCTGTTTAATGGCTCTTCCATCTCTTTCTTAAGGATCTGTACTGCCCTTTTTATTTATTCTAGTTCTCCACATCTCTTTTTTTCCTCCTATTCTTCTTCACTTTCCCTCCTCTAACCTGTCACTTCCTCATCTTTCCAGCTTCTCTTCACTGTGGAGTAGAAACTCCTGTTCTCCTCAGTCCTGCAGGCTTTTTCACGTTCCACACTTTGCATGAAAAGCCTTCCACCTTTAAAATGCCTTCCACCTTTAGTGTAAAAAAGTATACCTTGGTGTCAACCATAATATTTTAATATAGCATGTGATTTTGAGTGTTATGCTTCAATTTGACTATCATTTGCGCTGCCTCCTCTTTCTTTACGTCATTCTCCGGTATTGTCCTAACTTCCCAGGCAAGCCATGAGGAGGACGCAGTCATGTTTGTTCAGAAGTTCCACTTGAGAGGTGAAGTCAATTTCATGGTTTACTGAGGCTTATAGGAAGTTTTGAGGTGGTTATTAGCTGATTAATAATCATAGGAGAATTAATACTCTCCATAGCCAAATCACTGTCCTGCCAGTAGCATCTGACAGGCTGAGAAACCCATGTGAATGCAGAGGTACATGCCCAGATTCACCAAACGGAGCATTTCAAGGGTGGGTGTTTAAAATTCAGATTATCATTTGGCAAATAAAATTTACATCAATAAAATCTAAGCCTGTAACTTTCCATCAAATTACATTCATACAAGATCCTCTGCCTGACTGCAGGGACCAGTCTGGTAGTCAGAAATACAAGTTTTTTGAGTTTCACTCTTGAATCCATCAGATGAGGCACAGCTTCACCACTTTGTGCTTGTATCCTACAGAGAATTTAAACTGCCCTACAGCTATGGATTGTAAATTCCTGACCTGACATTGGAGGGAGGGATCCTTGTTTGCTGTTTCCCTGCTACAAGCATTAGAGAGTGCTTTCTCTTGATCAGAGTCCACAAAATTAATTCCTACAGATCTCAGGCTAGCTGATGGGTTAGTTAGGCTCTCCTCTTTCTGTCATCAAGAGTATAAGCATGCAGAGAAAGAGGCCATGAACATGAAGAACAGTGCCATTATTTCAAGTTCATATTTTCACCAGCTGTTAATCATGCCAGCAGTTTCCTCCCATTTTGCTTCATGTGCTGAGCCTCCTGATTTCCTTTAATCATGAATTAGTGCACTTGTCAAGCAAAAAGATTCTCAGAAAGTCCAAGGCTTTTCTGAATTTAGTGATTGTCAGCCCTGACAGCCCTTCAGCTAAGTTTATTTAGCAACTCCATTCAAGGAAAACCAGTTTGTCACCAAGCTGAGATGCCATATTGATCCTTGCTGGTTATATTGTGGGATAGCCACTTTCCTGACGCACACCACACAGGCACAATTGCAACAAATACATGCCATAAAATGATTGCCCAAAAAAGCAGTAGCAAGGACCAGGAAGGAGGAGACAAAAATGTGCAAAGTTTAGGATTTATTAATCTAAGATACCCTTTTCCCTTGTGGTTTCTTTTCCCTCTCTCAGCAGTTTTTTTTCCCTTAACACGGATGTTCCTTCCCCTTGGCATAAATTGTAAATCTGATGTCCCAGACTGAATTTAGTCATGCTGTTTAGTGGAGTGCACCAGGCTGAGCATCAGTATAAATACACAACCTTCTGTAAATGTCTTGATTTTTTTCCTTAGTAAAGCCATCAGTCTTGTTTGGTAATCTAAATTCTGCTAAAGGGAAATTTAGACAAAACACAGATTGAAAGCACAGACCTACAATACTGAAATATGAAAGACAGCTGTTGCAATCTGTTTTGCCTCTAGATATGAATGAAAACAAATCCCAGCACCCCAAGTTTCTTACGTTGTCAGATAGTTGCAGCAAATCTTGACTAAAGGCCATCCCAGGATGAAATATACTACCTGCCTTCTCTAGATTGAAAATTGCAATTAAAGCAGGATACTATGTTTTCTATGGAGAAAGACCACTCTTCTATGGTTTCCATTTTCATGGAACACAGATTTGAGAAAGTCTCTTTAAATCCATAATCCAGTCTCTGGTATATAAAAGTCAACTTCTTTTTCATTTCTTGCACAGACTTAAGTGCTTTGCCACAGACCTGTCTATTATTTTGCTACCTTACCTTTTTTTTTTTTGTTTGTTTAAAATTAGATTTCAAGTTCCTTGAGACAAGAATTCCATAACATATTTTGTACTGTAGAGGTGTTTGGAATATATCCAGGTAACTTAAAAAACATACAAAAAGGAAAAAAACTTAACATGGCAAAAATTCTGAATTTCACAGGCTTTCATTAACGCACATTTCTACCAGTTTTTACTTCTCATACAAAGGATTCTGGCTTAGACTTGTAATTCAAGATTGCAGGTGGGCAAACTATAGGCAAAGACTATAAGCATAATGTTTTTACAGTATTGTACAGATCTGGTATTAGGCTTTCACCCATATAAGCAAAGACAAATCTCTCCACCCAGCTAACTGATCAGAAGAGTCTTTTTACCACAGACATGACTTAAGAACTGAATTAATTAGCTCAGGAGGCTTTCTTACAGCGTTTCATGAGTAAAGATCCCTTTGTCTTGTGAAAACACCAGCTCTTTGGGACAGAGGTTGCCTTCAAGCCATGCATGTTTTGCTGTTTCTGTCTTTCTCAGACAACTAATTTTGCCATTGCTGGGGATTTTATTCCAACCATTTTTTGTAATTCTGCATTATAGAAACTAATCTTGATTCAGCCATAGAGTTTAATGTTACACTCTTAACTCACTCTGCCTGTCTAACTCAGCAAGGCACAGGCAGTGCTCATTTCTACGGCACGTGAGTGCCCAGGCAGAAAATTCCACAACAGTTTTCATTAAGAGTAAATAGAGTAAACCAGACAATTGTGCAGTTATGAGATCAAAAGTCTCTCTCAAATGTGCCTAGAATCTGCACTGGCTGTGCCACTCTGTTGATTGCTTTTGCCAGAGTTCATTTTCTGGATGACATGAGGCAGCAAGAAGCAAGAAGAATTTCTGAGAAATCACTGCATTCTCAGTCTCTGGGCAGTGACAACAACAGCACAAACTGACCTTATTGATCACTGATGAATGCTCCCCATAAATACAAACAATGCAGGAAAGCAGCTGATATTGCAAATTCTTTGGTAAAACTCTGTGATTTAACGTGTAATACACTGGCGCTTACTGTGTAACTTCACTGCAGAACTCCAGGATTTACAGCGGCTCACACTGTGCAAGAACACAGCCAGAACCTGTGATTTGTGCTAGGCAGAACTGGAAGAGTAGAAACCGGGGGTAAATATAATACATTGTCTTTGCTTGTTTTAGCTGTGTTTTTTAGAGCTTTGCCAGTTAGCTGAGAGACTTGGGGAGCTGGATCAAAGAAAGCTCTCATGTGCATCTGCATTTTTTTCAAACATACATGTGCATATATTCATACATCTGTAGCCTTTCTTATCTGGAAAAGTGGGTGAGGAGTTAGACAGGCTTACACAGTAGTAGTTGCACAGTCAATATCTATAACCAGTTGATTCTTCTCAGAAAAAAACTCTGAAGAGTTTTTTAAATTGTTTTTATTACACTACTATTCCTATTTTTGTTATCTTAATGCTACTGTGTATCTGATGCTTTAGAATTGTGAAGTACTAATAGAGTGTAGAACTATAAATGCTTCAGGTGCCACAGACCTTAGACTGTATCTTTTCCTGATTTACAGCCCTTGGGTACCCACTGCCACATTTTGACTAACAGGAGGAGGGAGAAAGGAATAAGAGGGGATTTGGGGGTTGAGGGGCAGAACATGACAGTTGTTTATGTATCTTCTGTTTTGAAACCATATGGAAGATAATCCTAAACTAGTTAAGGTAATAAATTTATCATACCAATGTTGTTTGTTACCATTAATTAATCTTTGTTGATATTACACATACACTGTACCTCTCAAAATCATGGCAGCATCTTTCACAGTGTTGCTCTACAACATCTGATGCCATTGAATAAGAAATCATAGGAAACCCCTTTATTACTGTAGCTAAGAATAGAAAAATCCAATAGATGGCTGAATTATAAACATTGAATGCAACAGACCATACTATGCTGAGCTGTGACATGTCTACTAGGAACTGGAATAAGCAGCAACTACTTTGGTTTGGTGGGAGATTTTGTGTTTTGGGTTTTGGTTTTTTTTTCCCCCCTTTTTTTTTCAGCTATGGTCTGCATTGGTGGTTCTTCAGCACTGGAAACCATTGCCCAGGAGCAGTGTGCTGCTCCTGTCCTGAAAAGCCCCACCTAGTTTGCAATTTTTTGGAGTCTGTTTAGAATTTATTGTCAGCATGACTTGCTGGCTTCACTGACACCTGTTGCCCTCTGCAAGATGAGGCTTAAGCACACCACTGCACTTGTTCTCTCTCTTAGAATCACATGGACATTCCCCCACCCAGTATGATGCTGTGAAAAGGCACAGTCTTTAGGAAAAGATAAGTGAGACAGCACTACAAGTGCTTTATTATGAACAATACGTTTTAAATTGTTGTCTGGGTTGTTTGGTTTTTTTTTTTCCTCCTTTTATTAAAAATCTTCTGAGCACCCAGATTTGACTTGGTAGTAACATTAAAAAACTCATATTTTCATGTTGCATGGGTGGAACTACATTACTGTAATAGCTCAGCAAAGATCTTTGAGCATGTAGCATGTTGTAAATTTGCTGTAATGGAAGAAAAGATTTCTGGTCACTTTAGAGGGAGGAAAGGTCTCTCTACTGTGATTCCACAAGTTTTGCTGTGGAAATCAAGGTGTAAGTCAGGTGCAGGTAGTAGGAAGTCAAAGCTGCCTGCTTTCAATAGCTCCTATCTCTGAATGCTCCTGTTCAATATATGATGCCTTCTGTTCACTCTTTGGTGTTTCTACAGCTTTCAGTATTCAGATATTCAACTTTAAAAGCCTTCCCCAATTTAACACTGAGCCCCAATGCATCTCTTAACTAGGGAGGATAATTAGATGAACCAGGCACACAACGATGTTCCACTAAGCATAGTCTCTGTGGCAAACCTTTGAAAAGCAAAAGATAAACTCCCACTGGAATACACAAAAAAAGCAGGAACCATATGGGGATTGTGATGTTGAATATATCAGAGAAATCAAGAAAAATATATCTCAGGATAAGTCAACATATGGCAGGCATCAGCAAGGCTTAGATATTCTCAGCTTGGGCTGTGTGTTTCTTACACAGGTCACAGAAAAAATGCTAATGCCAGGAAAAAAATATGAAAGATCAAAGTCTGGACATGAGTTAAAAGCAGCTCAACATGTGGGCACAGCAAGTAAACCGTGGAGCAAAATGAGCAATGAAATATATCGCCAGCTGACGTTTCCAACACCTGATTGCAGCCACAGGAGTACAGCCACCTCAGTTCCCCCAGCCTGCAGCCTGCTCTTCTGACCACCACTATTTGCACCATGAAAAAAAAAAAAAAAAGAGTAATCAGACCTCATATTGCAGGACAATCAGTCATCACATGAAGGGATAATTAGAATTTCTCTTTGCTCAAATCTTATACCATGCTGATCACCATGGTTTCTGAAAACGCAGTTTAAACAAAAATTAAACTGTTGTTTTTTTCTCCCCCACACCATCTCTTAGGAATTGCTTCCTGATTCTTAACCATCTTCTGTCCAGGACTGCTCAACAGGTCATGTATGTTTTAGAGAACGCTTCCCTTCGATTGACACTTCGGACACCAGTCCTTGCCAACAGCAATGTAACTGATTTGACAGAGCAACAGATGGGTGACAACATCTATGCTAGGAATAGTTTCCTCTCTTTCTGGAGGCAGTTCGTACATTCACAAGCTGGTCAAATCTGTTTGTAATGCACCGGTCTATCAATCAGTGAAAGTGATTTAACAATTTTCAAGGTAATTCCCCTATTTCCCCGCCAATAGCTCTGACAGGAGCCCCTGGGGAAATAACCATTAAGCAAACATCTGTGTTCTTCCTATCTGTCAGCATCTCAACAGCTTCAGAAGTGGAGGCTGATATGAAGGACCTGCCAGCTTTACCAGAACCCAAATTCTGAGGCAGCTGAGATTAGTAGAAACTCTGACTCAACAGTGATAAAAACAGAGATATACTGAACTGCACGAAGTAGCAAATTGCTGTTTTCCTAAATGTATTATGTTTACCTTGATACAATGTATGTCAATTTTTACAATAAAAATCTCCCTTGAGAACCTGCTGCAGGATTAGTATTGTCATATGTCTACTGTCATCTGTCTGGTGATGATGCATCATATTGTCATTTTGTCAAAATGATTAAGTGAGCTAAAAAGCTAAAATTTTAGCACTTTCATGATAAATAAAATGCATAAAGGGTTCTTTTTGTTTGTCAGCATCTGCTATATTTTAGTAATTTGGCTTTGAAGGAGGAGGGAAAAGGAAAAATACAGTGGGGAGAAAGACAGGTAAGGAAAACGATTCATCTTGAGAAAAATAAGACTGCAATCTGCCCATCAACCTTAAGATTAAAATCACTCAAAAAAATGGGCAATTTTATTTTCACTTAAGAAGAAAATGATAAAGCAACTTGTTACTTCCCATTGTCAGAAGTAAAATCTACACAACAGCTGTTATCTAATAGTTTCTAAAATATTTTCAGGGGAACAGAATGCATTAGCATCTTCCTTGCCATAAAATGGGCCAGCCAACACTTCCAAACTACACCTGAAATACACCTTTGCATAGTACCTAGCAGAGAATAGTCTTCAGTTAGACTGCTAGTGACATTGCAATCTTATATCACCCTTAATGGCTTTAAACTGGGCAGGTTTAGATTAGATATTAGGAAGAAATACTTCACTGTGAGGGTGATCAGACACTGGAACAGGTTGCCCAAGGGAGTTGTGGATGCCCCCTCTCTGGAAGTGTTCAAGGCCAGGTTGGATGGGGCTTTGAGCAACCTGGTCTAGTGGAAGGTGTCCCTGCTCATGGCAGCGGGGTTGGAACTAGATGATCTTTAAGGTCCCTTCCAACCCAAACCATTCTATAATTCTTAATGTTTATTAAAAACAGGGAGGTGTTGCAAGTGACATTTGTGATGGAGGCTGTACTGTAATTATCTTGATACAAACTTGTAATCAAGTTAAAAACATTTGATATTTTGGATTTAGATATTATACAAGCATCTCAATTGAATAAAAGTCAACCAAGAGCATCTCCTTGACTATGGATCATGATAGCCTAAAGTGAAGTGCCAGGCCCTTTCATGAACTCCTTCATATACATAAGTCTGGCCAAAGGATCATTTTTTGAAGATATATAATAAGACTTCTTCCTCTTTCCTTAACCTGCTGAGACAGTATCTGAAATGTGTAATAGTTAAGCTTAGAAATAATTGTGTTTACGTTATTGGGACAGTCATTTCCCTAAAGAGCTGCTACTAGGAGCTGTTCAGAGTTAATACTTGGAAAACAAGAAAGAACGAGCCCTGGAGTATTAGTAAACTTGCAGCTTGTGTTTCTGAGGTTGCCAGTATTAACAAAGACATGAAGGGAATAACAGCATCCTCTTTGAGCAGATGTTTTAATCACCCTAGTCATGTACTGCAACCCTCAAATGCTGGCCCATCACCCAAACAGATTATGTCCAAGTGAGAGAGACAGTGGAAGTTCTTAAACACACCATCAAACCTGAATCTGGCAGATGCCAGAAGATTACAGGATTCCTTGCTGTAAGTCATGGTTCCTAGTCTAGTTTGAAATAAAAAGAAAGGTCAGCTTAATAGGACATTCAGATCTCATAAAATATGCAGAATAAAGTATACATGCTTATACTATTGCTCCCAATTCCTGGAAAGAATACGAAGAGCTGTTGGCTGTTCTACTCAGGGGCTGATACTAAACCACAACTGTGCCAGAACTTTCCCCAGTTAGTTTTCAAGACTTTGAAATTTCCAACCCTGTATTCAGTGTTGTTTGCTCAAATACTTCTGCAGGTTTGCAGTTGGGAACGATGCTTTTGACAAGGGAGCTACCTCTATTTTCTTCCTTTCAAATAAACCTTTTCACCAGTCCTGTATGAGAACATGGACAAAGAAAATGTTTGTGTAGTAATGCTGTGCTTTATTTCCCTTTCAGTAGCTTGAACTTGAGAGTCAGAGAACAGAACTGTAACCAGCATGGAGGGCTTTCGACTGGAGTTACAACAGCATAAAGAGGATGAAAGCTGCTGGAAGCAGGACAAGAAACCAGTACCATTAAACACATGGGAAAGAGCTAAGTGCACAGATCAACAGGAAAGCTGTTGAGTGGGAATATTTGTATACCCCTACTGTTATCTCCTGTGTTCTTTTCTGAAAACCACATTTCTTTCAACAGCCTCAATTGCAAAGGCAGTGCTTTTTTTTGTCCTCCTAGCAGGTTTTAACCTAGACAATACTATGACAGCATCAAAAGCATAGGTAATTCCTTTCCTCATTCCATTCACTTCCAAGGGTAGCTGTTTCCATCTGATATTATCATTAATAACCAGAGAAATCAAAATATAACTATAGTGTAAGCTTATATTTTGGCAGCAAACTTCTTCTGATGCTATATAGCTTAGAACATGGCTAAAAGTGCAGTGACATTTATATTTATAAAAACCCACTTATCTGTTTATTAATAGGGAAACTATTAGCTTAAAAATATGTCTGTAAAAGAAAGTGTGACCTCCATTATGTGATGCGAATGTGATGCAAGTAGCAATAAAACTACAATACACCAGCACCTTAACAAAAATATCTTTTCACCCAGCAGTTGAGAACAGCATGTGATAATGTCACGTCTGAATTAAAACAACAAGGATATTTCTGTAGTGGTCTAGCACACAGCGTGCACCATAAAGAGCATACCTGTCAGAAATACATCTATTTATACCACATTCTCCTTTCTTAAAATACACATTGTACATGTTAATTTCATTAGACAGTTAGAAAGCAAGTCCTTCTGAGATCCTCATGGTGGTGTCAGTTTAATGCATTGCAATGATGGACTGAGAGTAAATTGCCTTGTTAAATGGAATGGACTTGTAGAACTGCACCAGGGAACTGCAGGTGTGCCTTAAATACATTTCTAGTACTCTTATCATGCCCCTCACTGATATATTCAAGTACATTTGTCTGTGCGTGATCTCTTCATACATGTGCCTAATGAAACCATGAAATTAGGCTGCAAAATGGCTATTTATCAAAATTAAATACCTCTGAATAGAGCTCAGACTTGGTCTCATGCAGTCTCCAAGGCAAGAGCAATTAGGAGTAATTGTTGCTAGAATCACTTTTACTTTTATATGGTTTTCAAGCAGCAATCCTGGAATCTGCAACAAAGCTTACTGCCTAAGAATACAACAGTCCACATTTTCAAAGCTCACAAATTCTCCGAATCAAATTAGGGACCTCTCATTAGCAAAGCGTACACATGAACACAGCTGATTTGCTTGCACCTATTTGCATACATCAGGTATGCAGAAATATATGGAAGTACGCATGACCTACAGGCAAAGAATCTCACTCTGCTGTGGGTGACCATCAGAGACAGGATACCAGAGCAGGGAGACTGTATCACTTACCAAAGCCTCTGAGAAACTGAGCTGTCATAGGATACAGAATATCCTCTCATAAAGAAATAACTATTCAAACAACAGGAAACCAAAAATACCTTTTACATTCTAATAATACTTCCTCTTGCCAATTTGATTTTATCCCGGAGATGGTGATATTTCAGTGCCAAGCAATAACACTCTCCCTTATACATATGCTGTGAATCTTCACATTCAAAAAACACAGGGAGGTGTTCGATCAGAGCTACAGAAGCGAGCATTTGCACAAACATATCGGTAACAACCAGCCCATGTCCTCTCTGCAAGCCAGAAGGGAACCTGCACAGCAGTCAGACTGTTTGTTGCTGAGGGGAGCAAAGATTTGTGACTATTTCAGTTTCTTCCTGAGTCATGCAGTCTTCAAGAAAAAAGCTTAACAATTTAAATGTCAACCTTCAAATGTAACATCTTAAAAAGCAGACAACAAAGTCCATAAACAGGACTAAAGTTGGCACTGCACAGACTAGACACATGCATCTTCCCAATGACTCAGCGGCATTAAGGAATATTTTTGTGATGCATCCACTTATTAAATGGGATAATGCTTTTTCCTATACACCTTGGTTCTTCTAATGCTTTTGAGACAAAAAACACACAGGTTTCCAACTACAGAAAGTCGGTATATTATTGAGAGAAAAAAAGGAAAGAGAATAGGAAGCACAGAAATACAGAGACTCAAACAAGAACTTGTATGATTATTTCTTTTTTGCCTTGAACGATAAGGCAACTGTTGCCTGCTTTCCAGAATTAATTTGTTCAGCGCAGCCTATGAGGATATTTAAGCAGAAGTTAATAGAGGGTAACTTACAAAATGAGTAAGTACCAAAAATGTCCTGTTTATGTGCATTTTGCTCCATATAGTGAAAATAAAATGACTGTGATTTGATATGTGTCTGGTCTTTCCAACTCATACTCAAATGATCCGTCACAGTGTTTTAAGCTTCAATTGCCATTGCTCATTAACAAGTTGAGTCCGTCACTTCGAATTGCAAACAGCTCTGACATAAATCCCCAGGCTGTAGCATCCAAACTGACTGCATTCTGCTACTGTTAGGAAAGGTAGCTGTATTTCCATTTCAGTCTGCACTCTTTTCATGATCCCTACCTGTTTATGATGATTTTACAAGCCTAAGCACAAAGATAAACTGGACCTTTACCAGAGAAAGGAGAAAGAATATTTCTTCTTAGCTTTGCTCTCATCCAACTTTTTTTTTCCCCCTCCTCAATATGCTGCCTAAGTCTGTTTTTCTTCTAGTACAATATATCCAACACTTGCTACAAATTGTATTATCTTGAACACAGTCAAAATTTTGCCTGAGGGCTGCAATGGAAATTTCCCAAAGCCCTCAAGAGGCCGCTGATTTGTCAAGATAGAGCAAAAGGCATTTACCATCTTTGTAACTTGGGACACATGGCCTGGGAATGCAGATGGCTTCAGCAAGTGCTACTTCTCACTGACTGGATTATACAACTTTCTGGCTTACATTCAGCCTGTACTCTATTAGGCAAATACCATTTCAAAAGTAAGGCTTCCTCACATCAGTATCCCATGTGTCAGAAGTGTCACAATTTAGTAACCGAGGTGAGTGGCAGCTTATGCTCCAAAATCCACACAGCATTTTTTAAAAACAAACAGTAGGATCTGACACTTAAAAATCTCATTTTTACTCTCAAAAATTTTAATAACTGTCAAACTTATTAACTATTGGATGGCTAATCAACACACAAAAGAAATTAGATCTAATTATATTATGGCATTGTATGGCTGCTGTGGTACCCTCAGCTTGATCTCACAACTTGGTAGCGTACTTCCATTTTTCAGGTATGACCTCTCCACTTCCCAGGTAACAAATCTTACATACATTTATGAAAGGAATAGCACAACATACCTACAACTCCTTAAAGGATTACACAACAGAAGAATGTATTGTTGTTAGTGGAGTACAGTCACTGCTTTAGGGCATGAAGTTCTGAAATCCAGGCAAGACTTACAAAAATTCTGTTCAATGTGTGAGCCTGATAAGCCAGGTGCAGATCAAGACCTAATATTCATGAATCAAACGCTCAGTGCTCCCACCTTTGACGGCAGTCCAAAGGAAATCAAGGGCTAAATACCTCTGAAAAATCAAGCCTTTTTGGTTTGTTTGAAAACAGATTCCCAAGTCTCAAAATATTTGCCCCCTTTTTTGAAATGAAATACTCATTCATACACTTGTGCCAGAGAATACAGTGGCACATTCTGGTAGGGCCACTGTTGTTCTCAACATTCGCAATAGCTTCATGGATGCTCACTGGCCTGAAAGCCCCTGTGAAAATCACCAGCGTTCTCTATGTTGATATTAAAACTGTGTCATTATGAGTTAATACATCAATGATGATGATATTAATTTCCTTGCCATGCTGGAAAATCAATCCAGTTCTGCCAAAACTCTTCTATTCTCACAATAAAAAGAGAGCAGCACTAGACAGGCTCTACCATTATTTTAACAAAACTACAGACAAACAGTTAAACACAAAAGATCACTTTATTTCTCAAATTACACCCCTCTCATTCTTGAAAAGGTGCATGTCTAATTGTCACTATTTTAAATATACTCTGTATTTTTCTGTGAAGTTAAATACTTTAAAGAAAAATCCCCAAAGATATAAATACAAAGCACAGCAGTTTCGCGTTATGATTTGCTTTGAGCATTGTCTGGTCCTGCATCCACCCTGGTGAGTTTTGCCATTCTTTGAGACTCTTAAAAAAGAAATCCAGAGCCAGCCTTCCTTGCTCTCCAGAACCCTCCACTTATCAGCGGTCAATACAAACTGTTAATACAATGCTAGAGCATGCACAGAATAGCTTATAGCAGTTTCATAATTCTATAACTTTCATTACAAATGCACACATTGTTAATAAGGATATAATTGTGATGCTTCTTTTTCTAGATGCTCATAGAAAATTCCATGTTACAAAATGCCCGTTTGATGATGCGCATGTCTGCCAGTGAAATGGAAATCAGCACTAACAAGGTTTGCCGGGTTGTTCAGTGGATAACTTTCAAAATCAGACAATTCCCAAAGTTATTGATTGGATCACTGCAGCACAATCTGCATCTGTCATTTTACTTGAAACCTAGCTAGCCCAAATGGTTGGCAATGCATATCCTTTGCGGTATAAAATATTACCGAGGTCATCAGAACACGCCATGTGGGATTTATTCTCATATGATGAGCACAGTCCAATGCAATAGCACAGTTCCTGCTAACAGCCAGGAATGGAGGTCTATGACACAATTTTTATGACAGTTGCACAGTAAAACAGAGGTGAAAATAGTCCAGTGCAAGCAATATCATGTTCCTTCAAAGAGCTGAGACCAGAAAGTCAAAGCGCTTCCCGTATCAGAAGTTGCGCTCCTGAAAAGTTTTTCTCGAAAGAGGTATCAGTAAGAGCCTGAATGGCTGCAGCTGGGAAATTCATCCCAGTTACATATCTCACCCAAGACATTACTCCTGAAAATGCAATCAGGGTCTGGGCAGGCTGATTTTGCTACATACACATGCACTTAAAGAACATTCAAAGACTGTAATAAAAGCCTGAAATCTTTAGCTGAAACTTGTATCTGTTGACAACAAGGTGTGAGGTAGTTTAGAACCAGTCTACGTTTAGGAAAGATGAGAAAGAGGGAAAGGGATTTAATGCACAGAACTTCCAAGATACAATGATAATTGCTACAGAGAAAGGGAGTGTAACCGTACAGTTTTAAACTACTGCCTGGCAGGAAAGAGGAGCACTGACAGAAACGAGTGAAAAAGTTAATTAAAAGCTGAACCTCTACTTAGCCTGGCTCCTTACATTCAATTTATAATCTTTGAAGGAACAACATTAGCATTCACTTCAGAAAGAAAACCAGTGATAATAATGAAATTGAGCAAAGCAGAAAGGAAAGAACATTTTACAAGATAATGGACAAGGTTAATGGGCATGGGCACCGAATTGTGAAGTAACACTATAGTTCTCAAAATCAGTCCATGTGTTCAGTGTGATGTCTGAATCTCCAGACAGCTGAAATACCTTCACACAGGAACGCTGAGAAGTTAAGAATTCTTCTGAGGTTCACTTTTGATGATGCAGTTTATTTAGGAAACAACACTTATGTACAACCAACACATTGAGCAATGCACAACTGACAAATTGAATGTATATCTGGTGTAACACAGTGAGAGAGAAGTTTAAATATAAACTTAAGTATTTAACTTAGATAAACCTGCACAAAACCTGACCTACTACTTAAGTCAACAGAAAACCTCTTATTGATTTTTCTCTTAAGGGTAACAAACAGATTGCAAACAGATTATGGAAGTACAGGCTCCAAAAGGGCTAGTATTTCCCATTTCCACAGACAGCCAAATTTAAATTTTGCTCACTAGCTTTGTTCAGCCTAGTGGTAGTTGCCTTTAAAGTCTGATGTGAATGAACTGGGATGAGAATATTTTATTCAGTATATGGCATAGGTGTAAAAATAAATAAATTCTGAAAATCCTTAATATATCACAAGGTCAAGGAAAGTTCCAGGGAACATGACAGCAACAGTGATATGATGCTAGGTAAGGAGGAAGAGGAGTAAAAAGCAGACTGGTGGAAGTATCTAGGAAAAAGTACGAGCTGCGAGGACTGGAGACAAACACAACTAGCTCAGACCACAAGTATCATATCTTCATATTGCTCTTCCCACAAAAGCTACTGAAGCCTTGCTCCCTATGTTCTCTTACTCCCTCTTTTTTTTTTTTTTTTGTTTTTTTAGTGTTCACCTTCAGAAGAGTGACAGATTCCTTAACAAAAATACCCTATTTTTTTTTTCTTTTTTAAAAAAAGGCCACATAGAAACATAACCTTTCAAATAGTCACTTCAACTTAGGCAACACATACATTTTCTTAGCTATATATGCACAGATGCACACATGTAAATCCATACCAGTCTTTCCCCCAAACTGCTCCTTCCAAGTCCAGCTCTTGCTGTAAGTGGTATGTTTCTAATCTAATCATCTAATTCCCATTAACTTTGTATTACTGCATAAAAACATTCCCTCAAAGTATTTACCTCCCAAAATGAGCAAGTAACCTAATTCCTGAAACAGATCCAAATCATGCAACACCAATGCCCTTGTTATTAAAAATGGCATTTAAAAACCCTACAGAATGACCCAGATGGGATCCTGGCCTGTAGGAAGCAGAAGAAACCTGCCCCTGTTCTCCAGCAATGAACCCACCATGACTTTTTCAAAAGCTGTTTCTCAGCATGCCAAATCTCTATGAGAAATTCCTGTGAAGAATTCTACTATCTTTTAGCATCTGAAAATAAGTAAAAACCCCAACAGACAGTTTCAGATGTCAAAAAACCAATTCTGTGGCCTGACCATGCTTTAAAAGTGCAATCAAAAAATATTATATAAAGACAAAAACTTAACATTTATTGTTAAACACAATTTATTGGATTCTAGGTATTAACCATAAATCATGTAGCAACTACAACTCAGGAGTACAGAGACAAGAGATCGGTGACATAGACCAACAGTGATATGAAGGAAATGAATGATTTCAGGTAGGTGTGCAAGTTCCCTGCTTCCTCTACAGAAATAAGCTGCTGTAACTACTATTCATTCAAATGACATGGCACAGTTTTAGATGCACAAACCTTCATCTGACCAGTAATGCTGCCCAACTAACTTGATATTTCAGGAGTCACCTGGTACATTTTGGACACATAGCATTTGCTGTGAAAGATCATATAGGTCAGTTTTGTAAATTCCTCATACTACTTCCTCTACTACAGACTGAGGTTGTTGATGTGTATCTGCCAGTTTTCAGGAGTCACTGGTAATTCTGAAAATCATGAGAAACTAGGTTACCTTCTTTTAACCAAGGGATGAGTATCTGCACAAAGAAAACAGATGTGCCGAGATGATAAATATGAAATAGATTAGAAAGTTCTATTGAAGACAAGTACTGACATTGCACCAAGAGTGCAGCTCTCCTCCTCTTCAACATCCCAGGGCATAAAGTAGGAGGCGGCACTGGAGAGCTGCATTTACACCTGTACAGGGTGACATCACCACTCATTCATATTTTTACCCAAAGTAATCTGAACTTCAATTCCTATGATGTTTATATAATAAATCAATTTTCCTATGATGTTTATATAATAAATCAATTTGATTTTTTTTTTCAGAACACTGAGCTGTTTTATTCCATTAGACTGGAAGGAACAGGAAAAGAAGTAACTCTGATGTCTGGTTAGGTGATAATGTCTAAGGCCAAGGGTGTGCAGAACTGATTCTTCACTTCCTTCCCTTTTGTATATATCACAGTAATTCAACACATACAGTATGATAAAACTGGTATGTAGTTCTACTGGCAGTCAGTCTACCGGTAAATGACAGATACCTGCAGTTTCCTCGTATTATAGTACAGTTTTTAATTTGGGCTTTCTTTATCTAAGAAAAGTTGCAGGATGACTTTAAAACTAGTTGTCTAGTAAGCATTTTCGAAATCAAACACAGACCCAGATTCTATCATGGAATAAGGGTGGGACTTGGACATTACCTCAGCCAAAGCTTTGCAATGAAAGCTTGTGAAGGGCCAAAGAAAAGTCTGCAGGGTTTTTTTTAAGCAGTTAACAAAAGTCATATGAAGGCTCACTCTGTAAACACATAGCATACCAGGTAGCCAGGAGGAATACAGGTGTGTTTTTTGGACTGTCTTTGAGATTTAATTTGCTCTATTTTACACACTTCACTACAGCCAGTACTTAACAACTGAGCAAAACCCAGCCTTGGACCTGCTCACTCACACCTTATTTAGACATCTGCACTTCTTGAGCAGCCACAGTCAGCATCCTGCTATACCACAACAGCAGCATTTCACAGCTGCCTGCACAGAATTTTATTTTTTTTTTTAAAGTTCTGGAGCTTTAGAACCAGTTCTAAATTAAAGCTAAATAATTAGCTACTAGTTCAATTTAACATATATAGATATATATATGAATATTTAAATGCTCCTGAAAAACCTGACCCAGGACTTTTCTTTCTGTATCCTGAACAAAGCTTTGTGGAGCTTATATATATATATATATATCTATATATATATATCTATATCTGCGTTAACTAGTACAACTGACAACAATAATCAGTCCAGGGAGAACTAAGGATTTAACCTAAATACACCATTAACCGAGAGATGGGGATGGGAACCAGGCCTCAGGCACCCTCTGGGACCTACAAATTATTATTTCTGAAGCATGGTTTAGTCTTATGGCAACTAATATAATGCATATAAGCCTAAACATTTACCCTTAAATACATTAACTCTTACTGTCTCTGATTATTTGCTGACTACTCCAGCCACAACAACAAAATTACCCATGTATTCACTTGTCCATTTAACAGTATATTAACACCTGTCAAAATAGAAGCCAATTAATACTTTCATAGAGAATTGCAATCTATACCATGTCTACTTTCTGTGAAATCACATCTAATTCCTTATTGAGTGTCTCCAAGTGGGCATCACACTATAACCAGAACTACTAACACACAACAATCGGACAAGAATGGCATTAACTTTGTTTTCTAATTTATGCACTGACTCTAGATGTACAAAACATCACTGAATAATGAGTGAATGCTCTCATACATTTGGTGGAACAATTATAGACATCTTTTGCTTTCTTTCATGGAAACCAACTCTTATCAAGTCAGATACTAAACTGAAAATTCTCTAATTTAGTGTTATCATTAGTAAAGATGAAGATGCATTCAATTAATTCAAATTTTTCAGCAATGCTCCAAAGCACTGGGTCTTTCATGAGTTGTCATAATAAACAAAAAAACCCTGATTTTCATGGGAAAAAAAGAAAGAAATAGAGCTCTAAAGGAAGGAAACTGCAGTGAAGAACAGTTCCTTCCCTAACAAAAATGGTGATTCCTCCTCTGTATTGTCTTTTACATTAGACTTAGATTAACTTCTCTCATTGTAATTAATTCCATTTAAAATGCCAGTTGAACTTATTTTAGAGCTGACTGGCAATGGCTTGAAAATAGAGCTGCTTGATTTTTGCTCACTTCAGAAATTAATTTTTCCAGATAAATCAGTTTTAAGGAGTTGATATTTGGCCACACATTTCTGTGAATAGAAATCTTTTAAATGCACTTGGAATAAGATAATTAAATAAAGAGACTTCAGAAAGAGCTTTGTTGAGCGCCATATGAGCTAAGCCTGTCTGAATTCAACCTATGGAAGAAAAACTGAGAAAATGAGGCCTAGGGAATGTAAAGATATTGAAATACTAAATAGAAATAATAGCTCAGTAGTGACAATATAGTTAAGTTCCATTATGTAGAAATCTAACAACAGGTCTGTCTTATAGTTTCTGACAAGGAAGCAACAAATACCTGGCCAGTTCTGCTCTACCTCTGTTGCAAATAAATTATGAGTAAGTGATAACACAGTTCTGAATAATTCTAGTATTTCATTGTTCTAATAAATCTGATATTAACCCATAACAGCACAACTTACTTCTACTGGAAAAAAAAAATAACATTCAGAAGAATATATACAAAAACTACATCTGAAATTGGGCGGCAATAAATACAAATAATAATTAGAAATTAATGAGAACATTCACACAAAACCACAAATCAGTTCTGTGTGCTATCTTCCTTTGTCACTAGTAATATGTTGCTGACACAACATTTAAGACAGAGACCTATACTAGACAATACAGGTATTACGGTTGGACTAGATGATCACAATGGTCTTTTCCAACCAAACTACTCTCTGATTCTATAAAGGTGTTTGTTTGTGGGTAGCGTTAGAAGACCAAGCAGAATTCAGGTCCCTTAAACATTTCAACATTATTTATTTGAATGCAAAAATAAAGGATTCCTATTAGAAAATACCAAGTTGTGGCATGGTTTGCCTTAAAAGCTTGGGAGCTCTGTGATCACATTGGACTCATCTCAGTGACAGGTTCTAAGATTAACAGAAGAAAATAAAGACCGTGAGAAAGGCCATGTGTGATTGAGAATCAGTCTGATGCTAAAATTTTCAATTCACCTGTATGAAGGGACAATGCAAAGTTGGTTTTTATTTTGATTGAGTTTTGGACGTGGGGAACTGGAGGGTCTATAAGACCTGACAGTTTTTGCTTTGAGAATCTCTCAGATCTGTTCATTCAAATTCTTGTCAGAGCACGAATATTACGGGAAATAAACAGACATTTCTGTTCAACACTGAGTCATAGGACAAGATCAAAAAGATCTGCAGTAGGTTATAGTCTACAAGACTTATTTGTATCATAAAAATTAATTGTTCACATCAAAGATTACAAACTGAAAATCCTGTTCTTTCTCTGAGAGCCTAAATTCAGAACAGCTGGCATAAACTTTAAATTTTTTTAAACATTCTCTAAAATGGTGACTACTAAAGACTAACAGCTAAGAAGTTATGCCCTTTGCTTATCCACAGCTTCAAAAAAGCAAACTTGTTTGATCAAACTGCAAAGAAATACCACTACTGACATGGAAGGACTTATCTACCAAAGACAAGGCATGTTCCATGCATCTCTGTAGTTCCAGCATGGATTACAGCCAGAATTGAAGTTTTTTGGTTTTACTTTTCAAAGGGAAAAAAAAAAAAAAATCCAACTTTTGGGGCCTATACTTAAACAAGAGAGTTGTGTCCCAAGTAGCTGGGCTCAATTCTTTCATGCTCCAAAGGCTGTTAATCCATAAGGTAACCAGCACCCCAGACTAGGTGCTGGCTGGCACGAGCAGTATCCTGCCTCAGAACTCGAGATCATCTGAGGCAGCTGTGGCACATATTATAAACTACATATAACACTATGGGCATGCATCTTCACCAACAGACATTCACAAGTCAGCAGACAGCAGTGGGAAGGGAGGGAGCTGTATGCAAATGTCAGAACTCAACTGCAATTTGGCAATGAAAAATTATTGATAATGCCTAATCAATTTTATTTGAAATAAGAAAAAGGAAGCTTTTCTCCTCTGAAATTTCTACTGATTCATTGCTACCACATATTATATTTCTTCCTTTTTTTAGCACAACCACTATCCAACAGGGAAATTCTTTCAAATTAAGTAGTGTGATAAATTAACATACTATTCGCTATGTTGATATAACTAATTTTATCACTATGGTTATGCAAAGAAAAACTGTATTTATCCTACACTACCTTTGTTTTCTTCTGACAAAGCTATTTGTCACCGCAGGAAATCCCAAGTTCATAAAACTGGATAGCTGACATTTCCAATATAACATAGTTTGTGAGGAGTAACAACCCTCCTAATCAATTTTGCCAATTATATCAACATTTGTCTTAATACAAAATCATTTTATCCCACACTGAAAGATCAACATGGATCTCTTCTGAAAAGTCACATAGATCTGGAGAGCAAGAGACTGCATCATCATCAGTGTGGAAACACTTAGAATAAGCCAAGTAGCAGGCAATGTAATTCAGACAGACATAGACTGATAACAAATTCTGTGACTGTAAAGTAAGAGACAGAACTTTTACAACACAGTGTAAAAGCATCACATTTTATGAAGATTATGGCAAAAAGTTTATGCACACACAGCCTTTGAATTTTTAGTTCCAGACTGTAAAAAATCATGTTTTCTTGGGAAAAATGTATCTGCAAATTCTTCTTTTCGTATTCTGAACAACAGCTTGTCAGTGACCAGATGCACTTCCACTTTTCCAAACCAAGTATTTTGATGATCTATTGCAAGTTTTCTTTTCAGGTGAAGTTTAAGCAATCATTTTCAGGAGTGAAAAATACATTTTTCTTCAAGATGGATGCTTGATTTAGGAATTTCCTTTTTGAGTGTAAGAAATGACAATTTTGTACTTTGAAAAGTCAACTAAGATCAAGATGAATATAGCATCCATTAATTAGTTTGATATAATGAAGACTTTTCTTGTCATCCCACTGATGAATGAGGGAATTTGCATCTCAGCAGGTAAACATGTTTGATACTTCCTTAATCTACCGCACAGCATTTGCTACAACCAAAAATAAGAGACAAATTGGAATACAGAGTCAAAACAACTTTGAAAACTGATTACTAGTTACAAAGGAATATGAATGAAGAATAACTTTTAAAAATAACACATAATCTGGACTGATGAGTTCCATAAACATTTTCTTTGCTAATGGAAGCCTTCAGGGAACAAATACTTATTTCATATGCCTTCCATTCTGCTTGAGTCATTTTAGGTTTCCACTGTACCTCTGCCTTTTATTTCCTTCTGTTCTCCTTCCCTTGGTTAGATTAGAGAGGTAGGGTGTTAATGGGGTACGTGATGAAGATTGAAGACCTATTTTCTCCCCCCTCAGAGACCAGCCTGATTTGAACAAATTGAGGAGAGTGAAGCAGTCTCTTCATGTCCCTGGGAAAAGCCTTTTCCATTTCAGCATTTCCAGCTTTCAGACATGGTCCCCTTTGTTCACAGAGAAAAAGAAAGAAAAGGTGCCAGAACAAGAAGGTTCTGAATAATTTAATATAATGTCAGCGGGGCTGCAAAAGCTCCCTTTCAATCTCCTTTACGGTTGGTGAGCATGTGAACGCGAGGTGGATCCAGGAGGGGAATGCAGAGAACTAGTGCTTGCAGCTCGAACAGGGCGAGAAACAAGCTGTTGCCCACCAGTCCCCACCTCTGTTGTTGCCACTTCCTTACTACTCTCATCCTTATGGGTACCGTTTTGTGCTGGGCACTCAAAATGCACACAGTGAAACACCTGGAGAGAAGAAAAAAATTAAGATAAAGCAAAACAATTAAATGCTGGCAAAAGCATGATCGAAGTAAAATGAAGTCTACATGGAAGTATGCAGGCTAGATCAGTGCCAAAGTACTTAGTCACATTAGAATGTTTCACCATGAGGTCAAAAACATCTGTCCATGGGCCATAAACGTTATAAAGTAATACAAGTGGAGCAAGAGAAGGCCTTCAGATGACACCAACCTTTACACATGGCACTAAAAATCAGAAAGATGGTTCCAAAGCAGATGGGACATATTTGTAAATGATTTTTTTTATTTGCCAAGCAGCATAAATATCTACTACATGCTATCAGATGACAACAATTATATTAATTGTCTTAAACATATCTTATGATCTAATTACTTCCTCAAAAGACTGAATGTTCATACACACTAGAAATGAAATTTAAATCATTACCAATATGATTCTATTTCAAGATTGCCCTCTGCTGTAAGAGCAATGGTAGCTCTACAGACATATCCTGGAGTATGTAGAAAGGCATTCAGAGTGTCCAAGTAGGCTGCTGCTTCATCAGGTGAAATATTCCATTTCAAACAGTGATCATTTTCTGGTGGTTCAAACAATACCTGGGACCACTGTGCAGGTGACTGTATCTTACAGTAAGAGGATCATGCGTTTAAGCATTTTTTCCAATTTATTTTCTACTTTACTTACTCTTACTTCTACTTGTTCTTGAAGTGCCTGGGAGGAGAAGGGGGAGGAACTTTTAAAAATTGTTACAAAATTTCTTTCCACATGATTTTTTTATTGCTACGAATTGCACAGCTTTGCCACATCCTAAACAAATAAATCTTTTTTTATACTGATTTAAAATTTGCTATTTTCTCATGCATTGTAGTTTTATAGCTAAAGCTTGATGAATATTAAAAACTGAATTTAAAAATTATTGTTTTAACCTAATTTTGTATGCTTTAAGGACATCTTCTATAATTCTTCTTGCAATTAGATCACGTCTTTAAAGCTCTTCTCACAAAGGTAATCTATAATCTTAACTGCCCGTTCCCAGACCCTTTCAATTTAATGTGGGCAAAAAATCAAATACCATAAACAAGACATGGGTATACTACATATTCATACAATACTACAGAATATTATATATTCTATTCTTTCTTCAATACAATAAAAAATCCTGTTATTCTTTTTGACCATCCCTGCTCAAGTGCACGTTGCAATGACATGTCTGCAATAGCCCTTGTTTTTTTTCTGAGGAGGTAGCTAGTTAATTCAAATTCTGACAGCATACATGAAATGAATAAAAAAAAAAGTCTTCACAGTCACTGTTTTTTAAATCCCCATTATATTTTCTCGTGCCTCCCAGTGTAAGACTTCTTGCAGGTTTTTATACAGATACACAGTGATGCATGTTTATATTTCTATATATACACACATACTCACATAAAGATGTATCCCTATGCCTTTATACATACAGATATGAACAGATTACAAATCTACACCCATACCCACACATACACACATGTGCACAAAATGGTTTTTCTTTCCATTTCTTCTGGCAAGTTTTTTGTCTAAAGCTGAACTAATTTCTACCGTGGCATGAATTCTCTCCATCTGTTACAGTTCTTGAGAAACCAATTTTTGCATTCAGCTACACTTCTTGAGAAGTCCCTTTTATACTCATCCAACTCCCATGTTTTTAAAGTAACAGCCATTGTCATTTTTCCAGCTGCACTTATCAGTGCAGAAAAGAACTTTGTCTCCTAAGTGCACCTCTGTAAGAAACCGCTTTCCTTGAAAGGCAGCAGAGTCTAATGAAGGGGATGGAGGTCTCCAAGTCAGAAGATTCTGTATTTCTACTGTATCCCATACCAACAGCATTTCTCATTTAAAACTTCACTTTACATAACGGTGAACACTTTTTAAAATGTAGTATGGATACTGCTGAAATTTAGCTAATACTAGTCTAAAAAGTTTGAAGTACCTGATTCTTAAATTGTAACTTTCATTTTAACCCATTATTTCATGCTAAATTCTTAATGCTCAATTCAGCATCTGGCACATTAACAAGTCTGTGAATTTACAACATTATTTTCAGTTACTCTGCCACTTCAACATATAGAGGATACAGCTTGTGAAAGAAGCAGAGGACAAAAGTACAATTGAGCTCATCTGCATCATCCAATATTGGAATTAGGTTTTTCAGAACAGTATTACTAAAACAAACAACCTGCATGTGTTTCACTCAAAAGGCAGAAATGACAGTTCAGCATCATCCTCTTATCAACAGCACGTTAGACTTCTCATGGATATTTTAAGAAAGGTCTGACATACAAAGCAGGAAGGCCAAGTACATACACACTGGTGCAGTAATTTGTAAGATAAAGCTCTTACATTAGCAACTAGGTGTCCTTTCCAGGTCAGTAATACTGACGATGGATAACAAGATAAAACTTGCACAATCAAAAGTATCAGGTGACCTGTCTGACAAGTAAACTGATGACAAGGACTAAGGAAAAATAACCCTATTCTTTATAAAAATAGGAAGCCTGGAAGCTTAAGGAAAAAAAAAAAAAAAATAGTTACACTTCTATCATGTTCTAACATAACAAAAAAATGTTCAAACACCAGGTCAAAAAAATCTGTGAAAATAATGTCTTTCAAAACATGGCAAAGGAAAAGATGAGTTTAACAGATGAAATAATGTAGAAAATAGGGAAATTTTATGGGACATTTTGCAATTCCAAAAATAAACTCTTCCCTTTGTGTTTCAAAGTTGTATTGGTAGTACAAGTAGAGAGTATTTTTGTACCTATTACAGTGAAACTCCTGGATGAGAATATGCTGCCATTAGCATCTTTTGTTTAAAGTGAGAATGGTTTGACATAAAATACAACCAGCTGTGGGCAAATAATTCCAGAAACAACTTGCATTCTTACTGAAGAGACTACCGAGACTATAGTCTCCAGAATAAAACAAGACTTCGGTTACACTGTTATTATTTAAATTGGAAGTATGAAAAATATCTTGCTACCGTCTTTGGAAAATGAAAATTTGTGACAAAATGTTACAGATCATCTGTTAAATATATATAAAAATAATGTAATTTAGTAATATGTGTGCTGATAATATTCTCCCTCTACAAGCTTTAGGAGATTTTTTTTTTTTAAAAAAAAGGCCTCCCCAAATTAGTGTTGTGTACAGATTTTAAAGGCAAAAGAGGAAACTACCTAACGGAATGATGTGTTTATAGTTCCACTGAGCCACTACATGAATAGCTGTAACCTCAATTTGCACATACTGATCTTCACTATAGTTATGCATCGCTTCATATAAATAACTACACAGGATATTAAATTCCTTGGAAATAGTAACCAATTTGAAATTAGAATTATGTTTAAAAGCCTCTCTTCAGGGCTTAAAGCTACCTTTAAGAATTAAAGGTCGGAGGTAACATTTCTTGTAGGCTGATTTGCTAAGTTTACACAATGCACCTCATTCTTTTTAAATAAAGAGGTGAGAACTGGCATTAGAGCAAACAAGTCTGTCTATATGGATCAGTAATGGAAAAGGCATTCTTCATGCATGTACAACAACCCCAGAGGCAGCTTCTGACTCTTTATTTGCAAGAACTCACTGATTAATATTGAACTGTACACTGCAAGAGATGGTGCTCTGGGGGGAATAAAATAAAATAAAATTGTATTCCCAGTCCAACTGATTGGTCAGCTTCTTTACAACTGTCTGCTGAGAACTAGTGTTGACATCTGGTGGTGCATATGTTTGCAATAACTACTCCAGAACTGGACATAAACAATGCTATTTGGCAATTCTCACAATGCTGAAGAACCAGCAACCCCATATAAGTATGATCAGAAATCCTGACTCCTGGAGTTGACAAACTAATTACTGCAAATGTAACAGTGCTATCCAGAGTTCATTGGAAGTGTGGAAGTACCATGTTTTGTGGTGAATTACACGTGTGGGCCACAGACATGCCTACATACAGACAGAAGCAGCAGCTTTTGGTGCCTCTTATAATCGCGTCATATAAGGTCCTCATCTCAGACTTACATATATTCTTAAATGCACATATTGTTTCAGTGAGGTCAGCTATAAAATCTGGACTTCATCTGAGACAATACACAAAAATTAAGAAAGAGAAGCACAAGTAAACAAAAAGAGGATGATGCTGCAGTTGGTCAGTTAGGGCAAAATATATTTGTTCTGTGTAAAATGAATTGAAAAAAAAATCTCTTGGTTTGGCCACTATTGGTTAACTGATCTACCACATATGAAAATTAATTATAAGATAATCTTATGTAAATAATATTTTCTTATGACTACTGAGATTTTTAATGTGTTTTATTAATTAAAAAGATAATATAGGTGATAAAACCAAGTTATCAAAAACTATACACCTTTCTCTAGTGCACTAAACTGGTATTTTCATCATTTATCAAAATAAGGATTAATTGAAAACCAAATCCAATATAAATGTTTGATGACATTGTGGAAAGGTCAAAACCAGAAACACTTTACTGTACTTTGTCTGTAAAACCCCCAAAATATCCCCTAGACTGGCAACAGCCCTTCAGTTTTATAGGGAAGATAACAGCTCAGAAATGCTCAAATAAGAAAAACCTTCATTCTTGTTTTGCTATATTGCCAGAGCAAAAAAATGAAGCAAGTACATTTTAGAAGGCATTATACATTTCATAGCAAGATACAAAAACCTGTACTGTTTGTATGTTCATGAAGAATATAAGTTTTCTTAAAAGCTCCGTACCTCATTAGCTGTGTTGTGTGTTCCGACTATTCTGATAAAAGATGCAGGCTGTTTATCAAAAGTGATTGTTTGCCAGGATCTACAAAAAAAATTCCAGAAAGACATACAAATATTAAACATTGTAACAACAGCTTGCAGTAAAAAATACAGAGAATCCATTCAAGGGACAGTAGGGACTGTTATGACTTAATAGGGCAAACAGAGAAACACTTTTCATCACCTGAATTTCCAGCACTCCTTGTTCATTTTTATTTTTAAGTGCCTTGACTCTGCTTATGTGTTTTTATACATACCTTATACTAGTATAATTTGTATACAGGAATAATATTCATACTGTTGCTGAAAGTTAAGAAAATGGTAAAAGAAAAAAGAATCTGAATTAAAGCCTAAAATCCTTGACTAATATTGACTATACTAGATAAACAAAAGATCAGATAAATAAAAGTAAATGCATCCATCTGTTACGTACTCATTAGAAATCATCAGACCTTAGTTAAAGAAAATTACAGCTATAGGGAAAAAAAACACCCCAAAACTCAAATAAACTCCTCCCACTCTTAAGTGGAGCAGTGAAGGCAGAGGAACCAAGCTTCCCTTGTGTGGGCCAAGGTCCTCCCAGTAGATTACGAATGACATAAAGCATTCTTCACAGTTCAGGTTGTGAGGATTTCCTATCCTGACACAGAGGCAGTGGGGAGAACAGACCGTCCCCCCAAAGCTGGAGTATAACTTTTTGGGCAAGACTGACAACACTAGAGGTAGATTGATACCACTATAATTTTCCTTCCTCATTCATACTCTGCTGATCTGGGTGAAGTACAACATCTCAAGTAGCCCAATACACAGCAGGAAAAGGACTCAAATTCCTATCACACCTTTGTGCTTACAGAACACACTGACAGTAAACCAGAAAAAAACAAAAAGACTAAGAGGAACTGGAGATTTCCATTTGATGACAGTCTTCCACTACACTAGATGAGTACTTGAACACCTCAGAATTTAAATTATTTTATTTTCATAAAAAATGAAAGCTAGATAGAAAATTTAGCTTTTTAGCAAAACTAGACTCTATCAAAGAAGGCTTCAGAAATAAAATGCAATTAAATATAACGTCATCAATTCACTAGACAAGAAAAACATTGGATAGTTTTCCTGAATGTGTTCAGAACACCTTCAGAAGTATTAATATAAGAAATACGGGACCAAAGTAAAACCAGAACTAAACACCACTCACCACCAGCAGACTACCCCAAAGCCTGGCAGTGTGAACGGTTTGGTTGCTGACTATTTGTCAGGCACTTTAATTTTCCTTTAGCAGGAATAAAACTCTTTGTTACAAACAGCATTTCTGGGTTTAATTTAGTCAACTATTATTTTTATCACTGCTGTCAGGTTGTATCTGCTTAAAGATTATGAGTCCAACCAAGATCTAATTTCAAGTAGCTTACTGGTATTACTGCATGAAGTAATGGATGTAATTAGAGTTACTCCTCGTAACAGAAAGGCGTGGTCTGTGTCAGGCCTCAGATGTACAGTAGTTATCTATCTAACAACATGGTTTATTTATATCTCTTATGTGACTATGTCCTCCTTATTTTAAAGCTCAGGCAGTTTCTTCAAGCTCTAAATAAAATATAAAGTAAGAATGGAGTGTTTTGTTGTCTGTCTCAAGATATGAATGACTGTTATGATTTAAACATTTTTTTTTCCCTGAACAGGAGAACAGTTCTTCTTGCATTTCCTTCTCATATTACTCTAGTATACCCAGCCGGTTAATCTTCATGGCGAAAGGCAACTTGTTACCTTGAAGTACAGAGTCCCAAAGACGAGCGACTGCAACACTGCTTCTCGCAGCAAAGTATTGTTTAGTTTGCATTATGCATATGCTTTCACATTTGCACACCCAGAGTGATGATGTAAAAATCAGATTTCCCTGTTTAGTGATTTGGAAAATATTCTAAAACTATTCTAAATAAAAGAGTTTAAAATCCTAAAGAAGCTATTAATAACAGTCTATACCTTCTTAGCCTCTAAGGTAGAGTCTGTGTTCTGTGACAAGAAAATAGGTTAATTAGGGATCACAGAATATAAATGGGTCTATATTTATTTATAGTACTTCTGAGCACTGATCAAACACACACTGGAAGAGTTCAGTGTAGATTTTCCAAAGATGGCAGTAAATGCCATTGTCTCTCATACCAAGTGACAATAATGAAGCTGACACATCTGTTCAGGAATACAGCCACAGAGCATGACAAATACTAAGAGAGGGTGAGAAAATGGCCTCTTAAGATCCTTTTGACAACACACTTCTAGATCAGCTCCTCCAGGAAGCTCCTAAGTTCTTCTGCTTCCCAGTGCATTACAAGTCCTTATTTTCTGCCACAATGCTGTTACTAGGATTGGATTATAACTACCATTCTAATAATATTAAAACATGATAGAAAATAGCAAAAAAAATTCTTGAGGATGTGAGACTTGAAGGGAGATAAGAGATATGGAAAGGACCAAATAAATTTGGTCCTAAGAATATTTGCTGTTTTGGTCTGTGTACATTTTATCCCTTTCTCATTGGAAAAACAGAGTCAAAATTATAGACAATTTGTAGAAGAGTTATTAAAATTTAAGTTATTAAAATTCACCAATATTGCCACTAGAGAATTAGTACTTGATGGGATAGTGAGAAAATTAGGTCTTTCAGTTTGTTTCCTTAGCAAAAAGGAAAAAACAAAGTAGAAAACAACCCAAATGGATTTGGAAAAAGTAACTTTTGAAATGAGCAAGGCAAACCTTCACTAGAAAGTTGCACTGACTTCAACTACTGTAACAGTACATTTGAGAACACTGATATACACAGAGCAATGCCTCTCCAGTACTGATATAATTATGCAGCAAAGCGATAATTTATGCAGTGTAACTATACCCATATGGGAAGAGAGATTACTGACAGAACATTATCAAGGCGTATCTACCCTCTTCTTGTATTTTTTACTGATATAACAAATTCAGTAAGACTTCTATTTATGTATCAAGCTGTAACAATTGCTCATTGGTGTTCCTCGATCAAATTAAAGACATCCGAGGTAAGCCTTAAGTTTCTTTTTAATCATCTTTTACTGCTAGTTATGTCTTCTGGTATTATTGTAATAACTACAGTTTCTCTGTAGAAGTTTTATTTTGCAAATTATTTTGCAGTCATGACATTTGTGCAGTCATGCCATGAGTATTTGCTTATTTTATACTTTTCTCACAAGAGTTAGTCTTTCTATTTGCAAAATTGCTTTTGATGGTCCTTACAAAAATCTCATCCAAACTTTATACATAGCTCTGGTATTGATTCATACATAAGCCACTCTATCCCAGGAACAGCAGCATTAAAACATATCAAAAGCACCTCACTTTTAGTCTAGGATTAGGTACTTCTGTGTAACAGATGCTATTTCTTCACCTTTACTCCCCATATGCCAAGCAAACAAATCTTTCAGGCGGCAATGCTTTCACCTTCTTTACCCAGGACACAGTCATAAAGATGCTATCAGAACTTATTTCTCCCATAAACTGACATTGTTGTCTTTGGACTTTCTATATCTCTGTACTCCTTATTAGTGACCCTACAACAAAATGATTTTTCAGGGTTTAGCTTTTTTAAAGATTCAGGAAGTGCTGATCTTTTTTTTTTTTTCTCCTGCTTTCACACCTGTCTTGCTGGTTGCTTCATTTTAGATTTTCTGCTCAATCTGCAGCAATCCTGGTCACTGCTTTCACAGCAGATATAATCAGTAACTCAAGCTGAGGTTTACACTGCTAAGAGAAGACTCCGGACTACTGAGGACCACAAAGATGATTAGGGGCCTGGAGCATCTCCCGTATGAGGAAAGGCTGAGAGAGCTGGGACTCTTCAGCCTGGAGAAGAGAAGACAGAGAGGGGACCTTATCAATGTCTATAAATATCTGAAGTGCAGAGGCCAAATGCATGGGGCCGGGCTCTTTTTGGTGGTGGCTGGTAACAGGACAAGGGACAACAGCCAAAAACTGGAACACTGGAAGTTCCAGACAAACCCAAGGAAAAACTTCTTTACTGTGAGGGTGATGAAGCACTGGAACTGCTGCCCAGAGAAGGTGTGGAGTCTCCATCTCTGGAGATGTTCAAAACCCGCCTGGACACTTTCCTGTGCAACCTGTTGTAGGGAACCTGCTTTGGCAGGGGGTTGGACTAGATGATCTCCAGGGGTCCCTTCCAACCCCTACGATTCTGTGACTAGCAGCATACTCAGATTTATAACATGGTCCTCAAGCTGAAATGCAGCACTACAAGTTGTTTGGGTAGCAAAGGCCCCTGATATGAAAGCTCCATCTTCCAAAAGAAATTAGCCTTGTTCCAGTCCTACGGTGTTTTATTTAGCACTCTTCATCTCACCTCAGCCACCCGACTTCTAACTCTCTCATTTTCCCCGACTCCCCTAAGGAAATGCAGTAATTGATGATTAGCATTCCAAAGCCATGCTTGCATCTTGTGAGCCTGTCATATTTAATTACATTTTAACTATATTCATCTTCTATAATAGCCTGAACATAATTTAGATAATTATCTTTTGCTCTCTTATTCTCTGACTCTGCCTGTCTCACTTGGAGCTCCTTGCAATGAAAATCACTTTCTCTGCTCAAACATATAAACAGACTCTTGGGCCAAGTGCTTTCATCTCTCCAACAGCAACAGCTGTCACTGAAAACTCAATGGCTTTGTGCATCCCACAATCTCTTCACCATATTCTATTCAGAGGAAGAAAATCATTAGAAACCCTTCCACTTTCATGTTTCTTCCTGTCTTTTTCTTTATCAGGCTATGGCGAGAAGAATGAAAGAAATACTGATGCCCACGTAAATTATAACAATAGCTTGCTATTGCTTAAGCTATCTATAGCTCCAAAATACCAATTCACCTCTTAAAGAATTTAATAGCTTTTCTCAGCATTTGGAATCCTTGCTTAGTTATTTCTATGAAAAGCTGCTACATTTCTAAAGATTTATTACATTTAATAGGATATAAATAGTGACCCTTCCCCATTATTTCCTTCTCTTCTAGAAAGAACAAATTAAGAAAGAAGTGGAAGCTTATCTTTTATGGAGGTTTTCTAATGAGCCACTGGCACTACAGAATACTACAACACTATGGGATCACCAGAGCAGCACGGATTATCGCTGAAACGGAGTTCAGGCCAAAGATGTAAGACAAAAGAGAAAGTTGTTACATGTAACTAACATTCATCAAGCTGTAATAACCATACTGTATTGTATCATGGCTTGGTTTAGGCTGAGCACGTACATTTTGTGTGTGCACGTTGTCTCTCCTCACTTTCCAGGGTAACATACAACCTCTACTTTTTGTTCCTCACTCCAACAAAAGCAAAGTAGAGCTGTAAGCAAACGTGGAAATGAACAACACACCCTGAAAAACGTCAATTACCAGCAAGTAACCTCCATGTTGCTTTCTAATGCTTGTCCGCATATGCCTTGTTCTATAGTAAGTGACAAAACACTTCTTAGCTTATTTGGATATGGATTCTTTTTTAACTCTATCTATTTATTTTTTAATGAAGTACAGCAGTCATTACCATGGAAGAGAGAGGAGATATTTGTAAAAGCAGGCGACAGGAAAAGTAAATGAGTTGTGTTGTCTTTCCATACATCAGCAAGTAACTATCACGTGATGATGCCAAATAAAAAATTGTGTGCACACAAAAGCAAGCCAACTGAGACTCGAGAAGCATCACAGTACGTTCTGCATGTGTTACACTACTTGCTTTATTAATGAATACCATACTAGCCTCTACTATGAACTATCTACAAAAGCGTGCATTAAAAATGCTATAAGTTATTGTTATACAGGCATTTTTCTTTATAAAATACCAAAAAGGTCTACAACTACCTTATAAATTGCCTATAAAAACATGTTTTCCACCATAACAATACTAAACAATAAAGTGAAGTAATACTCCCTCTCCTGTTAAAGCTGTAATTTAACATATTAATTCAGAGTCAGACCCATAGAGCACCGAAGTCAAACTGAGTAGCTGGCTTAGCCACCCCCTTTCCATTCAGCCTCCTAAGTGACTGAGGGGGAAGACAAAACATGAAGAAGAATGTATGAGGAATCAAAGGTCACCTACATTTTGGTTTTTAAATTAAAGACAAATTAAGTGCAGTTCTACAGCACTCTCTCAAAAGGTGGGCTGTCAAACGTGGTCCTTCTTAAGGAAGTAAGGAAGGTGCAAGCTGGAAGTAACAGTTTTCTCTCTGCAGCTCTCAGAGACAGAGGCAAAACTCACATAATAATGTACCTTGGTTATATTTATGCTATAGTCCATTGATGAGATAGCAACTACACTTTATCAGGTCTAACAAGGAAAAAAAAAAAAACCCAAAAGAACTTAAAAGTACTAATGGTAGAGGTAATAAAAATGGTTAAGAGAAATATAATGAGTCTAGAATAAATGTGAGAATAAGAAATACTAAAAATCACCTGTCACAGTTATTTGTTACATAATAGCTTTATATATTAACAAGTAAAAATATGTATTCCCACCTTTTGCGAAAACCCTCAGAAGTTTTTATTCTAAATATACTTCCCATAAGGAACACATAATTCTGAAAGCATCTGAACAAATTCTGTACTTATTTCTGCCCTATGACTGGTCCCTGCCACCGATCCAAATAAAATATTTGTCCTCTGTAAGAACACTTTACTAAACTGCTATAAATGCTTTATTGAACATGATTTATTGTAGAAACCAAATGTGGACTTGATAAAGCAGACCTATTAAAATAAAAATTCTTACATATATAGTTTTAATGATGCCTATACTGACTTTCTGACATCTTTATAAAACTTCTAATGTAAAAGACTCTTATAGTAACCTCTGCTTTCACAGCTTCAGTGCTGACATTTTAGATGCTTTAGAAAAAATATTGCATAAATAAAAAGTTAAAATAAAGTCAAATTGACGAATGGTAAAACTGAATGTAGTAACTATTTTTCTAATTAAATGTAGTAACCCATTTTCAAACATATCCACATGCCAATGTAGACAACCAGTAGCATTTTCATACCGCCTAAGTTGTGTACTTAGCTTGCTCCCATATTTTTTCAACAGGTTGTCTTTCTCTACTTCCAGAATTATAGTTTGTATTTTAAAATCTTACACAAAATGAAATTATTAGCAATTTGCTGGCAACTGTCTGGTAGAATATCACGAGCCAAATTTCTATGCTGTAGCAAGAACTGTGCATGCAGGAACTGTGCATCCATCCTTGGGGGATAGCAGCGGTGGTGGACGAAGGCTGTGAACTTGAGGAACTTACCCCGAGTTCATCCTGCATCCTTTTGCGTATACCAGAGCACACATGCAGAAGCCAAGATTGCATAATCCTAGAGACTGAATTGGTTTTGTTGTCCTTACTCATTACCAATAGCTATTGCTCCCGATGTTCACATAGATAGCGAACACATGAAAAGCCATGCAACGCATGAACGTACCCAGTAACACAACTAGTGAGATGCTTTTAACTTTGAAGACTTCTCCGCCTCATAATCCTACAACCGGTTGCAAGCTATTTTTATTATATAACTTCATACCAATGGAATAGTTGATTAACAGCAAATATATAAACAACATTTCTAGAGATATGAGACGGAATCATGCTCCCTATTAATCAATTCCTTTGTAGTGTGTAGACTAACACTGTATTTATCGCTCTTCTCTCTTTCTATCCCTTGAGTGTGATTTCATGGTCCACTTGTAAAAACTTCACATTTACAGCAACCGCCCTTCTGTTATTGTCTGTAACATCTAATTGACATGTCAAACCTCTAAGGAATGTAGTAAATTGAACCACAGCCTCTAAGAAGAATAAAACAGTGGAAAAAAAGTAAATCTGCACAGGCCTCCACATAACAGCAATTCAAACATACTGAGGTTTGCTAGTGGAAGGGAGGAAAACTGCAACCCTTTCTCCTACCACACTGAATTGTCTATTAACCTTAAGGTCAGAAAACAAAGCCTTGTGACCTCAGACTGAAACTCGCCTAGAAAAAACCTGAACCCGCATCCATGACTGCAGTAATTTTAGACATGAGACTAAAGTGAACTAAGACAGACAAAAATAACAAATACAACTTTTGCTTCTGTTACGGTGTTATAGAACAGAAGAAACTAATCTCCCCTCACAACAGTTTCTGATCAACTAAATATTAGTATTTAATTCATAACTCTGTACCTTAAAAATTTATAGACAAAGAGTTGAGTAAAATTTATAAATGTCATTTTAAAAACAGAGGAAACAAGTCATGATGAAAGAGTACAAAAGTCAGGCAAAACTTGTTTAAGTAGCAGCTGAGGCAACAGAAAAAAGGCAGAATAACTTTATAAATACATAGTTGAAAGGTATGAAATGCATCAAGAAAGAAAAATCGGTTTACAGGGATATAAAAAATAATGGAATTTAATTAGGTAGTATGATGTTGATCCTGGTATCAAGAAAAAAATAAATTCTTACTGTGGGAACTCAATGTGATAGAAAAGCAAAGAGCAGAATGGAAGCATCATCCCTTCAAGTATATGAAACAAACTGATGAAGCATTATTCTAAAAAAATCACTTACCATATAGAGTGGAAATCCCCAAAGGATGAACCTAAAGATATAATACATCACATACCATATAGAGCGGAAATCCCCAAAGGATGAACCTAAAGATATAATTCTTCCATTTTGTGATTCATGGATAAAATGTCCTGGTAAAAACATTACTGTGAACAAATCACTGGCTTAATACTGAATATATCTCAATGTGGGATATTTGTAACACTAAAGAGCATATCTGTTTTGGCCAGCATAAGCAAAGGTATACTTTTCAGAGTTTTAATGAAATTACATTCTGAATATCAACAATTTAATTAGGGAAGATCTCTAGATTTGATGCATTAACCTCTAACTGGCCTCCTGACTATACAAGGAGATGTGAACAGTTGCTATATTTAATAGCTTTGCCTGTAAGAAAAGGCTACAGACAAAAAAGTAACTTACCATCTAGTTCATGAACATTTGGGCATCTCCTGTTCCTTGGGTTGTAAGATGAACTTACACAACAATGAATTTCAAAGTAAACAAACATAATGGGAAAGTGACAGTTTAAGTATTAGGCATTCCTTTCTTATCTCGGGCAGATAAATGAGCCAGTTTCACAGGAGACATCTATAATCTTTTTGTAGTAATATTTATTTATAAAGGCACTGAGAGTGTGCACGTGTTTGGGTGCCAGCATGCACAGACATTTTCAAAAGAGAGAATACGTACTGGGTCTGGGTGAGATGGAGTTAATTTTCCCCATCACAGCCCTACTGTGCTGTGCTTTGTATTGGTAGCTAGAAAGGTGATGATAACACACCAGTGTTTTGGCTACTGCTGAGCAGTGCCCACACCGCATCAAGCCTGTCCCTCCAACATTCCCCCCCTCACCCAGTAGGCTGGGAGGGGACATAGACAGGACAGCTGACCCAAATTCAACTCAGGTATGTTCCGTACCATATAACACCTGTTAGGCAATAAAAGCTAAGAGAAAGGAGGAGGAGGGGGCAAATTTGTTATTACGCCATTTGTCTTCTGGAGCAACTGCTACGTGTAATGAAGCCCTAATTCCTAGGAAGTGGCTGGACATTGCCTGCTGGTGGGGAGCAGAGAATAAATCTTTTGTTCACCTTTGCTTCCATGCACAGTCTTTGCTTTATTAAACCGCCTTTATCTTGACCCACAAGGGTTTTTTTCCATCTTATTTTCTCCCCGCCCTGTTCTGCTGAGGAGGGGAGTGATAGAGCAGCTTAGTGGGCACCTGATGCCCAGCCAAGGTGAACCTACCACAGAAAATTATGACTCTGTGAAGGCAATCCAATGTACTTCCATAGGATCCTTCTATAATAAAAAAGCAGTAATCTTCATTGTTGAGCCCCTACCCAGAAGCTGCAAATTTATTCCTGTCCTGATTGGAAAAAAACCTTTGATTACCAGGATGCAGGAGAGGAGTAGTATTCTCCTCCTAGCAGGAAAATCTGGATTTCTGTTACATTGAGCAGAGTTGGCTCAATGTAACAGAAGGAGACCTCTTTAGATGACAGGTTTTTCCAGAATTGCTTAATATTGTAGGTCAAACTGGGACCCAAATGTTTATAGGAGGAAATATTTAAGTATTCTTAGCCTGTATGAGCAATCAATCACAGAAGCAAAACGACAGAATTCACAAATATCCAAGAAAGGCAAGATTCACCGACATAAAGCTGAACAACAGAATGAAGTTAAAAAAGAATGAACCTACTAAGAGCAAGTTTTCTTACACTATCAAAGAGCTTCTCCCTGGCAAAGAACAGACGGTTGAACAGGTTGTAAATCTGAGTGAGGTCAATCACTGAAAACAATGGTGTTTGTTGTAAGACAAGAGTAACAGCGAAGATTTTACTACAATTTATTTTATAAGACAAAATTAATGTTTACTAATAAAGTAAAATTTAATTCTGGCAAAACATTATCTCCAAGGTTTGAAAGACACAGTCATAATTTCCCATCATTTTCCTATTATCTCCAAAGTAGAGTTATGTACTGATAAAATGTGCAACGTGTAACTCACCATCTTACTGATGACTCGATTAATATGTTTTTAAAAGTCACAGGCATCAAAACAGGAGGCACGAAATCAACAAGAAAGCCATGTCTCAGAAAAATGACAGCAACAACTTGTGATGTGCAGAATACAAAAGAACAAGTCTAGCAACCAGAAACCAGATAGACCAAATCCCATCCATTTTCACAATACGGAAAACAAATCCCTTACTGGTCAAATCAACGACTCTTTATGAATATCGACCCAGGAAGTAAGAAGTGAGACAATCAGAAAAAGAATGAATGAATAGAAAAATGTCTGAATATCAGAAACATATTTGGGAGTTGATAAAACAATTAAGGCAGCCTCGCTCTCCTTCAGTACTGTGTTTTGACTCTTCAAAGCAGAATGAAAATACATTTACCGAAAAGTCCTCCTGTGTGTAGCACTTCCAGTGGAAGCGGTGGTTGTCCATAAAGCGTGAGAAATAGCTTATACTTAAGATGTAATCTCTTGTAATAAGAGTAATTTGAAAGTTTGCTTTTTTATCATGGAAGCTTTGGAAAGTCATCTGGCAAGAAGCAAAAAGGCAAAGCCACTGGGAAGTCTAATTTCTACTGAAATGTCAATGTAATAAATTATAACAATAATAAGAAGGAAATAATTATAATTATTATTAATAATAATTCATGAAAGGAATGTTTGCTTTTTTATTTTAAACAGAAAATGATGCAACAGACATTTTACACATACTTCACTACCACTAGCTATTTTGAAAAAAAATTATTAAAAAAATATTTTTTTCTAGATGATCTACTATGAAGTAATAATATCCATATCTATCTGTATCATTAGCTTGACTATTATTACAGGCCTCCAAAGAGACATTCAAGTCTTCTAGGGCATGGGAAAAAAATCCCAGACCTAAAAGAAACAGGTATTGATACTATAGGTATTATTTGGCATTGCTTATTTTCTCTGAGGCAGAACTGAGCTAACATCCAAATTGATGTCAGAGTTACTGTGATGTTTTCTTCACTCTCCTCACAGTAATGTGCATGAAGAGGAGCTGAAAACATGTCAGTCACAAGGCAAAGTGGAGCAAAGCAAAACTTGAAAGCATATGGCACAAGCAGAGCTGCAATAAGCATGTGGCAAAACATTCAAGGGAGACTAAGACAGTATGGTTTGCAACTCCTTGCTACTCTGTTCAAGGCTCTTTCAAAAGATCCATGTATATTTGTGGCTGAAAAGCAATCACAAGGAAGCGAAGGTAGAAATGGAAAAAAATAAAAGACAAATTAAAAATCTGAAAGCCTTCTTTTGATCCTGAATCACTGTTAAGAAACATCATTTTAAAAGACACTAGATCTTTCTTCAGTCATGCTGAACTCAGCCAAAATAAAAGCTAGCAAAATGAAATGTTAGATGCAGAGTTTCCACACTTCTGAGAGGCTCCTCACGCTCTGAAATGGAATACAACTCTGGTTTCTCTCTGTGAAATCTTAATTCTTTGTGCTTAATAAGGCAGGTCTGTGAAGCTGGAACCTCTTTCTTCTTTTGCCTTATTAGAATCTTTCAAAATGTGAGCATATAAACACAAGAAAAAAATATGTACTTGAATGCCTCTATCGTTCAGGGCTTTTAAGCTCAATAATTACATAAAATGACCCTTTATACCTATCTGAGTTGCTCCAGGAGGTATTACTAGCAGCATAATGAACAGATTAATGAGAACCCACAGTTTATTTTTGTGAAGTGAGACTTGAAATTGAGCTTAACAATGTAGCAATTTCCCAGACATCTTGCTTGAATATATTTCATCTTTGTATTGTATGAATGTGGCTATACTGAGTTTGGCAACTCTGGAGGAGGCATTTGGATTTCACAGAGTTGCTGTGCAATTTGCTTCATGTAAGATAGGATGAACCATGGTTGAAACATACTCTGTTTGACAGAAGAGGTACAAGGACAGTTTTGCTGTGAAATTAACTTCATGTAAAATAGGATGAAGTGTGGTCAAAATACCCTGTTTGACATCGCAGGTACAGGAACAGTTCCTTTTATCTTGTTCCAATCTGCCACTTGGGAGCTCAGGCGTGAGATAAAGGATTATATAAAAATTAGGAAAAATGTTATTTTCTCATCCTAGGTATGACAGGACAGTAGATGCAAGCAATACTGATGGGAAGCAACAGAAAAAGCAATGTGAGCATACAGGCAGTTGGAATAGCAAGAGAGCTGAGAAATGTTCAGGATGTTTTATTATGGGAGAAAACAGCCCTATGAAAATGGTTAAGGAGAAGAATGATGGATGAAAATGGATGTGAGGGAATTCTAGAGATGGGATCATAGAGTGAAGTGGGAACTAGAGGAGGACAGGAGGAAAAAGCTGTTTTGTTTGTAGTTAAGTAGAAGGAACTATATATGAGTACATAACGTGCCACGTGCAGTTACAAGGAAAGGTATTTCAAACCCTTCGAATATTAACTCTACAGCAAAAGAAATAATCACATCACAACAGATATCAGCCTCATTTCACAAAAGTATACCCAGAAAAAAAAAAAAATCACGACTTGAGTTTGCCACTAATATTGTGTAAAGCAGAAGTATTTTCTCACTTGAAGACCTCAGACAACACAGAAAACACTCTTCTGTACATTCGAAAAGTGCTTTAGAATGAAGTGCATGACCTAGATCTCTCTAGGTGTTCTTTACCTGTGACGACTTATCAAACAAAATAGAGCAGTGCCTGAAAACTGGAAATGCATATAGTACAGCAGAGGATAGAAATATGAAATACCGGACAAGACAGTAAACCTCAAAGTTGAAAATTATTCTTAAAAAAAAAAAAAAATCCATCAGAAGACAGTTAATTAATTTTCCTAATGAATCTTTAATCCACATCACAAAGGGCTCTGCATGTGAAAGTACTAATTACATTCACACAAAAACTATAGAAAAAAATGAGGGGAACTGAGCTGAGAATTTAGGATTTGAAATAGCTATTATATAATAAAAAGATAATAAGCAACAGAAATGTGAAATTAAGTCTGGAAATTTTTAAACATTTATCATAACAGCAGTATACTGTTAATAACAAATAATGAGACCGGGGGGGGGGGAAGGGAAGGAAAAAAAAAAAAAGAAGATATATAATGCAATATGATATAAATCTCCTGAAAATGAAGTCATGCTCTCTACAAGAAAATAACAAAACTGTTCCCAAACCAGCCATATAGACAGTTGATACCAACTGCCTTAGAACTGTCCATCAGTAAACAATATTCATTGTCTTCCAAATTCTATCGGAGTTTTAGAGCCTTTTTTCCTACTGGGAAATTGAACATGGTACGTCTGCTGCCAGTAGTTTAGATCCATTTCACAATAACCACCCAAGAGAACTTTAAAGAACGACACTGAGTTGATAATTGTCATAATAGCCTGTTTCATATGTGTCTTTACAGGGATTATTTTATGAAAAATGACATTAACTCTGAGGTCTGACTCTTCCTGGCCTTTGGTATCTTCTGTTTTTCACTTTACTTTCAGACTCTTTGTCAGAAAATTCTCCTAACAAGCGCAGGCCTCTACTGTTCGACACTAACATGCTCAAGCCCACTTATCATAAATGTTTTAAAAAATAGAATGGAACATGACTGTTTTTCATTACTGTCATACTGTGTAGAGAACAACAGCTTATTGTGGAAAAGAAAAAAAACAGCCTCCACAGAGCATCTGAAAATTGACAATTACACAACCAGTATGCATTAATTAGCTCCCATTTAGGGAAGGTATATAAGTTTTCCCTGTGAAGATAACAGACATCCAGTTTCTGTCTTCAGCCTTTTAAAACTGGGAGAAGAGGAGGTTAGGACTAGCCTATCAGTTCCTGGCTTTAAGCATGGATTACTACTTTTCACAAAATCCTACAATAAAAATACCATTAAAACAACCCAAAGCAGCATACTAATAGTTTAAAGGGGAAGTTCATGCTTCAGTGGACTGCCAAAACCAATATATGCTATTTAAACATAATTTAATTCTCTTTCTCATCGTTTTGTTTGCCACCTAGTCATCATCAAAGGTGTCTGTTGAGGTCTGTGTTTGCTAGCTTTATGGCTCATCCTACCCCTTGTGCCAGAGATTCAGCAAAATGACTGGGAGACCTCTCAGGACACTTCCAAGACAGCATGCTAATGACTTTCACAAAGGACTGTAACTCCACTGAAAGACTGGGTATACAGAAAGCCAGGCAGCAAACAGCAGAGGAAACAACTCTTATCCACATGTCTTTGAAGACAGTAAAGTGAACAGAGACTATTACTAGCAAAGTAAATTTTCTCACTGCAAGTATTCTTTCTGTCTCTTCAAATATGGGCCTCTGTGAAATTCTCCCGAGTTTTAATTTCATTCACTGTCATTTACGACTGCAGCGTATCCTACATAGAAAAGTGAGTTATTTTTCTGGAGTCTACTGCAGTATATTAAAGAAGGAACTAGTGCCAGAAAGGGTAAACCTGAGATTTCAAGACCTTATCAACCATCTAGACTGCACTCACATATCTCTAAAATTTTGAAGAGAAAGACAAAATTTGGAGCATACTTTTTAGAAAGAATTCATATTTCAGCCTCACACAAATGCATGTAGAAATTGTCTTAGCTGACTTTTGCTCTGAGAGGTACTTGTCAAACAGGTCCCATGCAAAGACATATCTGCTTCTCATTTAAACAAAGACACACAAGCCTAAGTGATGACAATTTTTATATCAATGAAGGATTAGTCCTTTTCAGGCTGGGATGTCCAAGTATGCATCAAAAAAATTAGGATTTGGCTTAGACAAAAAAATAGTTGCAAAATTTGACCACATTAGCAAAAGATTTGTTTCTTCCAAGTGAGAGAGGAGTGTGGCATTCATAAACACACAGAAAGCAAAGAGATGAGGGTACTGTTGCTTCCATGCCATTACGCTGTAGTCTGGTTAAGGCAAATTGCTGAACGCAGGAATATTTAACTGTCTGCCCAAACCTGATGATGAGTCAAATCCAGGCATAGTGCACGAGTTTGATTCTTGCTTTTCCTTGGGGAGTGCCTGAATCGCTTGACTAAAAGGCATTTAGAGGCAGATTTTTCTTTGCTGGAGCAGTGCTGTTTGCATACAATACTAAGGTTTTCCTGGTAAGGGGAAGGACAGAGACAGGAGGGAAAAAAAAAAATCCTCTTGCATCCAGCAGGAGCATCTTTAGCATTACACTATAATGGTAAAGATAAACTGTACCACCTCTGCCTTACTACAGCATCTGCTAATTTTGGTTAAAATCCAACTCTTCATCTCCTCTATTTGTTGTTAAAATTATATAGTGAAACTTGTTTGTTTTCCTGGCAAAAAATCCATATTTTCAATTTGTTTTGAGATGCCTTTTTTAAAACAAAACAAAACAAAAAAAGCTTTATAGAAATTAAACCAAAAAGTCAGTTCTTCACATATTCCTAACAGTGACTGGTTCAGTTTTCTCTTCTTCATTAAGACATCTCTATCACCATATTGCAACCTTGCCCAACAATTTTAAACGAGGGCCTTCATTCAGTGCATGAATCACTAAATGGTGATGTCTATTCTGTTCTACCCGCAACTGTTTTTGAGCAGTAGGAATATGGCTTTTCAGGTCAAAGTACTACATTTGAGTATTTTTCAGTATAACAAAGTGGTCCAGCTCAGACTGTATGCAATTATGATCCTCTGTACTTAACAGAACAGCCCTAACATTTGTAGCATTTGGCATGTATGTAGTATTTTATATATTTATTTTACACATTTAATATATAAAAATATAAAATATATAAATATACATATATTATTGTATATATTTATTGCTCTAGATTATTCACATACATATTTTATAGTATTTTTAGTTATCAATTGCCATTACAATCGAAGTAATTTTTGAGCTGAAGTCACTTCACTATTTCTGCAAATTCTACTTGAAAAGAAAATGAAACATATTTAAAGGGTTTTTTCTGTGGTGAGGTGACTGTAAAAAAAAAAAAAAAGTCCAATTTGCTGATCATAAAGGGCAAGAGATTTAAATCAAACATGAAAAATGCTGCAAATAAATCACCTGAAAATTGAGGAGGGTATGTGGGAGGACCACAAACCTTTTAACTTATCTCAGTTGCAGATCATACGGTATTTAAATATAACTGCAGAGGATAGAAAACTTTCAAAAAGAAGTAAGATTGTTCAAATTGATGCTTTTTCTAGTCCTTGTTGAATTGAATTGTTCTGGAGTCCACTGAGCTTTTGTAATTGTAATACAGCATACAAAGACCAGGTCTTTGTATTTGTTTAGAGAAGAGCTGTAGACAGTGCTAGGACACTGTGTAGACTTCAAGATTAAAGACTGGGATTTTGCTTGCTGCATGCACTTCTGTCAGAGCATGAAGTTAGGCAAAATACAGTTCTCTAATCCATGTGAAAATAGTTCCTCCAGACACAGCTTTGAGAACTTCCAGAGCACCGATGTTTTCAGTCTAGATCTTGAGGCATACCATGAAAAGGCAGCTGTCTTTATTTCAGAGATGCACCAATACTTGTCGAAGGTTAGGGATTTTTTTTTTTTTTTTAAAAAGAAGTGTGGGTTGAACATGGTGAGTAGGTACTTCAACTGGGCAGTCAACCAGCAGTTCCACCTGGACTGTGCATACTTAAGCAAGTGCTCCTTGACTGCTACAGGCTACTTGGATCAAAATGTGCAAAGAGATTCTGAGTCTCTCTCTCTCTCTCAGCCTTTTAGTGCTCCCACTGCTGGAGGCAGACAAAAAGATGAATTTTATCTATTATGCTGAGATGCCTTTGAGAATAAGT
>NW_010322410.1:52211-59457 GCF_000700745.2 Antrostomus carolinensis
CCCAGACCTGCAGGCAGAACTCAAGTTTTCTACTCATCAATACTCTGCCCTTTACAGACAGTGAAAGGAAGTGTCAAGTTCTCCTTCACTGACATGTCTAGATCCTGCTGTAACATGTTTGAATTGCACTATTTGTTAAGAGACAGAATATAAACTTTAGAAAAATGTGTATTAGCTACACTGCTAGAAAGGACCAAATAACTCTCATGCCTGATGTGACAAACTGAAATACACATCTGAGTTTGTCAAATCAATTTTGTTTTGGTTGGCACAAATACAGGCTGGGTGGGGGCTGTCCCCATACGAGCTGGTGATTTCAATTTTGTCCTAGGAAAGAAAGCCTATCTTAAGGAAAACTGACTCGAGGAAGAGAAGGGAAATAAGATTTTTATAAGTCTGAGTCTCCCTGGGGACCAGCCAGGAGATCATATTCATGCTGAGCATACCTGGCTTCTGTATATGCAATATATAAATTTGCAGCCTATATTTTCAGTCCTGTGACAAGTATTTTGGTCATTCTTTACTTGGAAATTAAACTATTAAATAGTTTAAGAAGGTTATCAACACTGAATTACTTGTCCATACTAGAAGAATGGCTTTTATCAGCAGAGCCAATGATTACCTAAAAGCCAACATAGAGTATACATGTGGAGAATATTCATGCCCAGTTTCTCCTGAATGAAGTATACAATGAAAATGAAACAGCTTTTCTCTCCTTTTTTCCTCTCTTTTTAAGAAGCACGTTTCTTTCTATGTAAGGGTCCTGTTCAAAAGCAGAGTGGACAGTGCGTATAGGTGAGGTAGTCTGCTTCTGAACAAAACCAAGCTTAGGTAACTGGTGATCTGTTATTGTTTGGTCCCTACCCTCACTCTCCCCATCCCCTTCAAATATCATACAATGCTTTTATGTGCTTCAATAAGGGTGAAATGCATTTGATTAAGCAAATCCTTTACTAAGCATGTTCTCTTTCCTCCCCTATCATGTTTCTCAAGGAAGGGTAATTTACATCAGGGTCACCATAAACACCTGAACTCTGGAGAAACACGGTTTAACTTTCAGTGATCACAAACCCAAGCGTATGGTAGGCAGACTGTTTCTGAGAATGAACAATCAAACTGAGTGTTTGAAGATGCAGTACTGATGTGGATCTTCAGAATTTGTCTGGTTTGAAAGTCTAGCTATTCAGCCATACTAGAAACTGCTACCTCCTAAAGTTGTATTTACAAGGATCTAGAGTTAGTAATCTACAGGTTATGTAATGATCACTCTTTTCACAGTCAAAATGTTAACCTATGTAAGTACTGAAAAAAAAGAATTAAAAAAAAAAAAAAGTTTTCCAGTTCTGACTTTGTGCAAATAAGTGAAAAAAATTAAACTTACTTGCAGGAAACTTTTGTGCGATCGGCCACCATAGTCCACTGCTGCTGATTCGTTGAAACCTCAATGTAGTAGCTGTAGCTCCGATCATCACAGTCCCAAAGTAGCAACCTAAGTATGAAGAAGTTGTTGAGTGTTAAATAAAATAAACATTAAACCAAGCTGCTTAATGTTTTCCAGTCCTTTATTTCCTCCTCTTAATCCTTTTTAAATTTAGCTGTTTCTCTATTCTTATTATCCTAAGGCTAGTAATAGACTTAAAGGCTTATAATGACCATATTACTAACAACAATCACTTATACTTATCCAATTATTTTAAATTATTTTAAATTTATTTGAAAGTCAATAAATGAAGTAATTTATTTGCAATTGCCTGCTTTAAAGTTGAATCATAGATCTGTTTAGAAAGGTCAGTTCAAGAGGGAAGAAAAATTATTCTAGTGACTAAAAACATTACACTGTCTTCTAATGGTATTTTTTAATGGTAAATCTATCAGAAATATTTTTTAAAAAAGGTAGAAGAAAAATAGCACTTTCTTCTTCAGAAGCAGTTAAATGTTGTCCATATTTTGATTAACAGATGTGGTTTTGCCCACATTTTACATAAAACCATTGGCTGGTGAGTCCTGATCTCTTCTCTCTGGTGACCAGTGATAGGACCAGGGGAAATGGCAGGAAGATGTGCCAGGGCAAGTTTAGGTTGGACATTAGGAAAAGGCTCTTCACCCAGAGGGTGGTAGAGCACTGGAACAGGCTCCCCAGGGAGGTAGTTATGGCAGCAAGCCTGACAATATTCAAGAAGCATTTGGACAAGGCCCTCAGACACCTGGTCTGAATTTTTTGAATGTCCTATGCTAGGGCAAGAGTTGGACTCAATGATCCTTGTGGGTCCCTTCCAACTCACAACATTCTATGATTCTATGATTCCACTGATTAGCAGGCTATAGTTTAAAAAATTAACTGTTGTTCTTACTGTTTTCATATAAACTCAATGGTAAATGTTAGATCAAAAAAAATTTCAAAAATATTTTCTATGTGAGTTAGAGGTGATTTGAGGCATTATTTGAATTGTGATAGTCTAAGTGAAAGGTAAACATATCTGCTATGGAGAATTATATTTTGCTCATTTTGTTTTTGTTAAAATTCTTATCCTCTGAACCCTTAACTCAATACACCACTGAAAAATAAATACCCTACTGCAATATGTTGGCTGTTACCAACTGCTGCCATCTCTTGATCCTCAAGTTCTTGCCAAAGTTAGCTAACACTGCTAAATCTGCTTAAATCTGACTATTTGTTACAGAAGCAAGTGAACCTGCTGTAGTCAAATAGCCAAAGCACAGCTAGCTATCCAAAACAGCTATAACTGCAATGATGACCTAGATGATCATTGTAGGTCCCCTCCAATTAAAATATCCTTTTCTATTCTAATAGAGTGTCACTACAGCCACCGTACAAAGAACTGAAAGACAGGTAATACACCTAACACATCCTTCTCCAGCTCTGAGGAAGGGTTTCCACAGATCCACATCTTTCTAAGTGCAGTAGATAAGGATCCATTGATTATCAATGGAAATAGCCAAGACATATATAAAAGGAAAAGGAACTTGTGCCACACTATAGACTTTCCCAGGCGCAGAGTTTTAAGCTGTTTCTCTTCAATCATCTTTCAGAAGGGTACTCAAGTTTTGTATTATAAATTCCTTTCTTCCAGTTCAGAAAGTTTTTCTTGCTTTCAGCTTCTACTTCTGCTGGGAGGAATATAACTGCAAAAATTATTGCTCACTTCTAACATTTAGAAAAACAATTCTGCTGGAGGGGTAAAGTGGCCTAGCCAGTTACCAAATGCAGAATCTTTCCTCTTACAGAGATCTGCTGTCCCAAGCAGAAGCTGGAATGTCCTCAGAATATGGTTATTAAGGACACGTGTGTCTATATCTTTGCCCTAAAAACCCAGTATATTACCTCCTTTTCAAAACAGTTTAGTTTAGTTCTATATTGCCTGTTTTGGAATCCCAGCATTCAAAGTGGAATCCGGTCTACTGGACACGAATGCTCCCTAGATGCTCTCAACTGAACCCAGCTCATTACTATTATCAAAAATAGCTTTAAGAAGCTAAAATAAAACACTTCTAATAAAAGCCTTTTAGCGCATATTAAGACTGTCTATTTGCAAATTAAAATTTCAGAGCTGACAGTAAAAAATAAAAATAGTTGCCCGTGGCATGACGGAAGACTTAAAAAAACCCCCACACCCCAAAACAAAACTACTCAACTCCAATCCCTCTCCCTCTACTTTTATCAGATCCACCCCATTCTGCTTTTCTATAGCTTGAAGGTCTCCAAATACTGAAGAGACTGAAAGAAACGCATTTTTTTGTTAAAAAAAAAAAAAAAAAAAAAAAAAAAAGGTTTATGGATTACACTCCTGGATTTGGTAACTACTAATAATCAACACATCCTGAATCAATTTAACATCTATATTGAAACCAAGTCTTCTAAATGATAAAAAGAGGGAAAAGCAAAAACATACAGAAATTTATTTTCTTTTAAAAAGGCTATTAAAATGTAGCTAATTAGGCTTTTCAATAGGATCCTTTTCATCATGGGGCTCAGTGTTGTTTCCTTGATCCATGTTTTCAAAGCTATGATCAAGAGTTTCAATATCAGAAGCACATTGGTGACTGTAATTTCAACTAACAATATTGTAATTAAAACAAAACTGGCTCGGCTTTAGAGCAAAAGGCTACCAGGACACATGTATTCCTTTTAAGAATGTGCATAATTGCTCTCTCCCAAAACAACCTAATCCTAGTTAAGTAAGTTTAAAAAAGCATATGGCTTGGAATTATTACAAACCAAATGAGTGAATTAAAGTTGGCAGAATCTTTCCCAAAGTGACTTAGCATGAATGCTAAATGCAAATTTTTGTTTCTTTGGGACTTGTGAAAGAAAATAAAAAGTTTTTCCTCACCTCCCTGTAGTGGCTTTTTGAGGAGAGATCGGGGAGGGAAACTGATGACAGAACCTATTTGGAATTTATTCTGCATGAAATGCCTTTCTGGATAAGCAGTGAAAAACTTTTAGGTGATTACATGAATATTCACCAGTGCTCACTTAGCACAAGGGCAACTTTTTTATGCCAGGTACAGTAATCTTTAAAACACATTCCAGGCAAACTACCAGGATAAACTTTTGTAGAGAAACTATGTTTTGCTAAGATGGATATTAAATGACAGGAAGGAGAATATTCCACTTAAAAAGTCAGAACTATACACACTGGAAATGCATCTGTTTATAGCAAAACTGACAGTGTTCCTAGGACTTTCCATATTAGAATAAAAAACTAAATTAGCGCTTGTGAATAAATCCTGTTCTCAGGATTGAGAAGGAAAAGCAGAACAAAGCTTCATTCAGCTCACTGCCTGCAACATCACGAGATTTAAACACATTTCTTATATACCACTTCTTTTGGTATCTAAGTTCTAAGCCTGTTAATAATTTAATATGATTCTGTTATTTACATGACATGTTGAAAGTGCCTCATTTCATAAAACAGAAGTTTTCCAAATATAAGTATAATTTTGTATTACAGCTGTGGGAAAGTGACTATATTGGCTACCTGTTATATCACAAAGATGCTGCAGTACTGTTTTGAACAGTATTTCCCTAAATGGCATGTGTTTCCCTATGATTGATTGTTCTGCATTTATACAAGCATTTTGTGCTGTCTCTGTTTGCTTTTTTTTTTCCTAGACTGCTGAAAAAAAGATTGTCACTGTTTAGTTCAGACTGCATTATAACTATATATACTTAAGGTGTTAGCAAAACACCAAGCAATAATAGCTGTGCACCTGACAGGATGGTATCTGCTTCCTGAATACTATAAAGTCAGTAGTTACCACATGCAGTATAAATATTTGACAGTAATTTGTTCATAAACTACTTGCATTCCTATAGAAACACAGAATGCTTAAAACATGAGGTAGCAACACCTGTTGAAAGATGAGGAAAAAGAAAGAAAACCCAGTGGTTTGGTATGGAAAGAGTATTTTTGTGCAACTGCCTTTGCATTTTTGCCTCTAATTGTCTACATGTCCTTTCATTTTTTACAGATATTTATGTTTTAGTAGTTATCTTGTAGGAAACTAATTTTTCTTCAGGATCCTACAAAGAAGACAAAATTCCTGCATATTTGCTATGTGCTTATATGATCATTTTTTCTCAGTTAGGATCTCATTCTTAAGTCAGGCAAGCACAGAAAATGAGCAGTGAAGAAAAAATGTCATAAGCAGAAGTGGTATAGAAAATTAGAAGGCATAAGAGAAGTATGTGATGATGGTATAAACAAAGAGAAAACACGTTAAAGCTAATTGATACTGTGTTAATTTAATTATTCTGAATATGAAAAGCAAAACAGGTGGCTATCATGTATTCATATTAGTAATAAATTATTCAAATAGATTAAACTGGGATAAGTGGTTAATCTACATTTACAAAGATGTAAAAATATTTCTATTTATTTTAACATGAAAACCACTACAATAAAGAAGAATTCTGTCTCCCTCCACTACATACACTATTAACAAATTATCAAATCCTGTTGTGTCTTCTTCTTGTTTTCCTTCTTTTTTGGAAATTCATAGGGAGAAAAACCCAAACAATTAAGTTATCAGCCAAATATTGTAGCATAATAGTATTATAGTCCTATTCCAGATAAAAGAAATAGTAATATAAACACACCAATTACTGTCTTTCTGTTCCTAGTTAAATATAGTAGTTTTCTGTCATTGATAAGGAAAAATAGCAAGGTTATTTTTTGTCCAGACAAGCAACAACGTGGAACAACTACCTAAAGTAACATATTTTCTCTGTTATACTGTCCCAAGTATCTTGTGAGCTGTTCCAAGCAGGAGTCTTAATAAAAGAATAAATCTCCTAAATAAAAAAAAATGTTTTAATCTCCATCATCTAAAAGACAATATTTAGTTACAATTATTTTAAAATAAAATGTTTTTCAGGTCTTTTCTAGTAGAAAATATTATTGAGCACAGACTATAATTACATCTGTTTCAGAATTTCTGAATAAATTTTGATACGGAATTCAAGAGTTACAAATTTATATACAAATACCTCAAGAACTATCTGATATGAAGAAGGTTTCAACATGGTCTCCCATAGCATTCCTGTATCCAAGTTGGATGACAGGCTGTTACAGTTTAGATGGGTAGACTACAACATGGGTAGAAATTGACTAGATTGTTTAGTTCAACAGCTAGTGGTTAATGGTTCATCATCCACCCAGAGACTGAATGCAAGAGGAGTTCCTCCAGAGTCTCAGCATACTGCATCCCATTTTGGACCCAAATACAACATTCATAAGTTCTGGGATCTATCCTGTTTAATATTTTATCAGCGACCTGGACAAGGAGATGGAATGAGCCCTCAGGAAGCCTGCAGATGACAGCAAACTGTGGGGTACAAACGATACACTCAAGAATATGGCTGCCATTCAGGAGGACTGATTGCCAGCCTCTGGGAAGGCTAAGGGCATGGGCAAAAAAGAATCTCATGAAATTCAACGAGATCAAAAGCAAAACCCTGCACTCCATATAGACTAACCCACTGCAGTAGCAAATGCTACAGTCTGGCTGTGCTAAAAAGGAGATGGGACTCATACTGAACAGAAGATGCCATTAGTTGCCTGTGTGCCTTCTCAGCAATGATGGTTAGCAGCATATGGAACTGTAGCAACAGGAACTGAGCCAGCAGAACAAGAGAAAGAGATTAATACTCCTTTACTTGACACTTGTTAGATCAGACCCAGCATACTGCAACCCATTTTGGACCCAAATACAACATTCATAA
>NW_010322411.1:0-116415 GCF_000700745.2 Antrostomus carolinensis
TTTTGGTTTTCCTCTGAAATCCACATTTAGCCAAGTAGTTATAAGTCTCTTCCAAGGACTTGAAAAAATGCTGAGTGTAAACTCCATAGCATAAATCACGTCATTACTGTCCTCAACTATAGGTAAATATGAGGTGACATAGACTCAGAAGAATAAAACTGGAATAGGTTCTTCAGCTCAGGTACAGCACGTACTTTGGATAAAGAATGTAGGATTTCAAGTTAAGACTACCTACATTCTCATACTAACAAAAGGTAAAATGCTACTCTTTTTCTTTTACTTTTATATGCTGTAAACAGCTGCAAGATCAGTTTTGAGTGTTCTGAAGCCTTCTTTTATCATCTGCTCGTGTACATAAATCCATTACAGAATCCTGTCTTTTCCCAGTGGCAATCCTACTGCCAGAAACCATGTTCTCCATGGATGGCTGCCAGAAAGCCTAGCCCACATTCCAGCTGCCTACTTTTTAATTATATGTCGCATTCCTAGCTTCTTTTAAATATTCTACCAGCATCTCAGAAAGTAATAAAGCAAATGTCGAAAGTCTGTAAACTTTAAATCATTAATCATTTTTCGTTTTTATTAATCTCTTCCACAATAGCCGTTAAAAATATACCAATTGACATGTAGAAAGGCATGTCTGAGTATCTTTGGAAAATATACCTATGGAAGTATGTATGCAAGACACGTCTGAGACAATAGGGTGCCCCAAATCACTTACATTCTTAAATAATAGGAGAGACAAAAAAATAAGAGATATAAAAACTCAGTTTGATGTTGATATATACCCATGTAAATAAACTTTATTTAGAAAAACAACAGCAGCTGAATTAGATAGTGCGTTATACACACTTGTTCTCATACCTGGACTTCTGCCTTGGTAGTGCATTGTCCAAACTGGATTCAGATTGATTCTGTACTTTTCAAAACTAAACTTTCCTTCTAATATGAAAACAGTAACTTTCTTCCTCCCTTCCTTTTCCATCTATGAATATACCTATATGATCAATTCACTAAGAATCCTTTTCCCTACTTTCTTTCAGAAATCTGTACAGAGTTTATAATTGCTAGTTACCAATTATGTGGATGGAAGAAAGAGTTACCACTTGCTAAGACATTTATCACAGAACTTCTGAGTTAATTTTTATGATTTGTTCATTGTTTAAAAGGATACTGCCTTGCAAATCCTGTGGCTATAGGCAAGGAATATGCTTTGTATTTAAAGAGAAGAAACAGAATGCACTGACAGATTTAGAATCCCGATGTGTGCTTAAACATTTCAAAAGCAAAATATTACCATAAGCAGTCATTTTCAGGAAAAATAAAGGAGGGAATTCCATCAGAATTCTCTGCAGTTTAAATGGCCCGCCAGCCTTGCTGTGAAACAGCCTAGAGCTGAGAGAGGTCTCTCTGTATTGACAGACAGATAAGCGCTCTTATCTGTAAAACACAGTCATCCCACTTCTTTTTTCCTTCCTGAATTCCTTCAGTATATGAACATTATAGGAACACTGAAGTAGTGTTTTCTGAACCTCACAGGCTTTATATTCCAAAGATCAGCAACTTTTCTATTTTTAACATTAATTAATGTGCACTGTAAAATATGGAGAAATCCCGGAACAAGGGTGTGCAGAGGAGGGAAATGAAAAATACAAGAGCACACCAATAACCAGACCAGCTCTTTATATTTTACAATGATGATCAAGAGTATTGTATATTAAAAACTGTGATTCTTTGTTAAATTCACTAATCCACTTTTTCTTCTACATTTATAGTAGGTGCATGCAATCTGTATTCAAAGATGGCACTAGAGTTATATGTATGTTTACAAATAAGGTTGGCAGCTTTTTTTATTGGCTTTCATTTTCCTTTTCTAAATGTTCTATTTTAAATTTTAATACCATAGTTTTGATATTTATGGTATTTCAGCTTTCTTGATTTCATCATAAATGTCATGAAATTTGCTTTTGTTTTTTGTTTTCAGATTCTAAACATGATGGTTTCTTAAAAATGGGAATTATTTAGTCCTGTTATTACCACCAATATTTTTAAGCTTTTCTATGCAGAGGCTGAAAGATCCAGAAGATATATTAAAAATAGCAATGTATTTATGCCCGTGATTTTTAAGCCAATCTCATTTAGAGCTTAGTTAGGGACTGTGAACATTCACTTTAGCAATTCTACAGCTAGGACAGATCACTATGATCATGCAAGCTGACCAGGCCAAAGTTTTTTCCCAAACTAATTCTAGACTATATATTATTTCAAAAACAAACAAAAAAAAAGAATCTGGTCTTTATTAAGGGCTTGAGGAAATGGACATAGGATGTCACTTTTCTAATAGACCATTAACTATCTTCATTTAAAAAACAAACAAATGAACCCACAAAACACCACAAACAACCCCCATGCCTTAACTGAGCCCACATTTGTGCAAGTTGCAAAATAATGGAAGCCAATTTCAGCCACTGGATCTTTTTAAACTTTTCACAGTAAGATTATAGAGCTTGGTATTAGTAATTAACTAAAGATCAACTAATTAATCCTTTAATCATCTCTTGAATAAGCTAAATGAACTGAGCTGCTGGAGTCTTTCAGTCTAAGGCACATTTTTCAACCCTTCAATGAGGGTTGCAAATTATCAGATCTCTACAACTGAAAAATACAAAATGAAGGAAAAACCTTAGAATTAGCTTATAAAGAAAAAGTTAATTTTTCAACACTGACTCGAGAGTCCTGTTTTTAAATATTCAATGATTGCACTTGTCTGTTTTCAACTGCGATTTTGGGTTGTGGGTTTGCCTAGTAACTCAATAAAATAATACATAACCTGGAAACAAACAACAGGCATTTTCTAGAGAAATTGTGTTGTGCATACACTTGGTTGTAAACCTATCAATATCTACTGACTGTACCCTCAGGCTATGATTTAATTAACTTGTTATCACCCCTCCACATTACAGAACTGAAGAAACGGGCAACAGAAAATATAAGTATACAAGCCTCTACTTGGCAAGAATAAAATTTCCAGACATTGTTAGTCTCCAAGCTGAGACTATCATGTCCATGTGTAAGGAAAATGTCAGCACCAAACCAGATTTCTGCAGTTGGAATACATTTAAATGATAAAATAAAAAGATTTGCTTGCAGCTGCATGAAGTGATGATTTTGGCTGGTTTAAATTAGACAAAGTAGAAACAGGAATCATCACAGAGCTCTATCTTCCCCATCTCTACAGGCAGTCCCTGTATTAGAGGCCAAAATAAGATGCAACAAGCACTTTGACTTTGGCCTTTAACTGTAATTAATCAGCATATAAAAATGTATAAATGTATTCTATACATAGCAGTTCCACTTATCATTTAACTGAAGATCCTTTAGTTTTACTGCTCTCACTAAATAACTACTCAGGTTAGTTTCCTTCTCCAGAGAAATACAATTGCCTGACCTCTATATTCCTTTGCAACCAATACTTTTTCTTTTTTTTACCTCCTTAGCAATTTTGCAATGAATTCATTTATAGATAGGATCCATTAAATAAATATTAGCACTTACACAAAAAAAATATAGTTTAATAGCTTTAGAAGCTTTAAGCCTTTTCCAAATATTTTCAAAATATCCCATATTAATCATTTTACAACCTCTCAAATACTCTCTAGGAAGTTTTGTTATTTTGGAATCCCTAATTTAAGACATTACTGTACAATCTTTGGGTTCTCGAGATTCTCAAGTCTGAATCATAACTTTGAAGAGAAGCTGTCATATCAATTGCTTCTCCTACCAGCTCAAGCTATCCAAATTAATTCTCCTTCCATTTGTGACTGCACAATATCCTTGCATGAATTACCACAACTGCTAGCCTGGAATGTATTACAAGGAAAGCATTTAATGTATTTTTAGCTGTTTTTCAGTATAGTTAAAACAAGGAAGAAGAATCAGATAATGAGATTAGGCAGCTCTCTACAGATCAATTACAAATATACTGTAAACATTGTTCAGAAACTTTAGCACCTTCCTTCTTAATTTTTCTTTTATTAGTGGTTTGAGAAAAAGAAATAGATAGGTGCTGCACAAGCACAGTAAAATTATAAAATTCTGCTGTCTGATCAAAGGGAAGTGGCAAAAGGAAAATGAGTAAGCGTGTATCTAAATTCAGTTTATATTCCCAATTTTTAGACCTAAGTCCATCACTGCTAATATATAATGTAGCTATTTGTTAGTGCTACATGCTACACAGCACCTATGACAAATAATCAGGGGAGTAGAAAAATCTGATGTAGTTTATTCCCCCTAAATATTATCTGAAAACTCATAGCAGCTGTGTATACAATCATATATAGCTAGAATTATCCCCAGAAGCTTGAGAGCATAAATCTAATAAAATATTCCCCTCCCATCTACCCTTTATCTTTCAAATACACTTCTAGGTCTCAGAAAAGGCAGAATGTAACTTGTAAGTTACAGTGTAAGATCTGTTCAACTGATTTAGAGACTGCAGAAAATAATTCATAATAATAAACAAATTCTGCCATATTCTATGGCAGAATTCATGCAAGTCTAACGTGCAAATCATTGACCATATTAAATGGTTAAATTGCTACAGAACAAAAGATATTACAAAACTCATAAGCATTCTTCCACTGAAATTTCAGTTTAATTGCAAACTGGAAAACACACACAATGTATAGCTAATCAACAGTTTCATTTTAAAAGTAAGGAAGTTCCCACATTTGGTCGGTGGAATGATGAAGTAAAAGAGCTCTTTTCTTACCCTTATTGTACATATTGGTTGGTACTTGGACATCACTCAGACTGATGTTCACAGGCAAGTTATTGAAGTGGTCATTTGGCACCAGAATGAACTCCTTCCCCAACTCCAGATAGTTTCCTTCTTCATCTCGTTCATTTATGAGCACAGCATTGAAGTATTCATACTGCAACAGAAACCCACATTCAGTATTCAGAATTCACATTCAGCATAAAAATATGAGATGTGAACATTTTAACATATCTATCAGTCCATTGATTAAAATATACATGTATCTCCATCTAGAATAGAAGAACAAGGTATTTTTGTCATCTCTCAGATTCCCTCTATACTCCTAGTACAGGTACATTTCTGAAACCAGATTTATCAATATATCTCAAGAAAACCTCATATTACCTCAGATCTCTGGCTGCCCTGAAAATATTAAGGGTAGCTGAACAGACACCCTGGACATAAACAATGTATGCACTATTTTTAATACAAAGCTCTCTAGATTTCAGTAATTCCCTAGATAATCATTTAATGATGATCTCTCTGTTTAGCTTATTTCCATGTTCAATAATTACTCTCAGTGCTGAACTTAGGCCCTGACAAACTAAAAGCATTTCACTTCACAGGAATATTAACTAGGCTGTTGTTGCTTGCCCAATGTGTACTGACCGACATTTCCTGAAATATTTGCTTTATGTTGAATTTTAAAAATGCTCATCATAGTAGGTTTTATAAAATTATGCATACTTTAATATGGACATATAAACTTAGCAGTGATAATATGGACATATAAACTTAGCAGTGACTTATTTTGAACAAGAAATTACTGTCTGCCTGTTACAGATTCCTGAAGAGTATTTGGCCTATTTTGTACAGAACTATAACCAGATAAGCAAAAGCAATTTAGATAAAATTATTGATTTCTTTATGACCTAGTTTAACCAGAAATTCTAGTAAGCTTTGAAGGCAAACAGTGAAGTCTACTTTTTAACCTCTTAAATAACCTTAACCCTTGGCAACAGTTTGTGATGTGTTTCTTAATTGAAAGAGACCAAATTTTAGTGTCTTTGAAGAATCTTGTTAATTTACATATGAGTCTCTGCCCTAGGTATCCATTTGAAAGTAAATCAATATAATATTTAGACACGAATCTATGCATTGATAGATCATATATATCTAAACAATGTGTACAAGCATAAATATGTTATACCATTTACAACGTTAAAACCAACCAGTAAGTACAAAAACTTAAAAGGCTTTTCACAGCACTCTTTCTCAGTCTGATAAGCAACTAATTCTACTAAACAAGAATTAGTTAAAATCTTACAATCTACACACTTTCATCAGAAGTCTTAATAATTTAACCAGTATCTTAAATAGAGGCTTACTTGGAAAGCAGCTTTCCATATCTTGCTCTTTTAGCTTTTATTTTTTCATAATTGTCAACCTGTAGTTTGGATTTTAGATGAAAGTAGAATACAAAAGAAGTCACTGTATATTAGCTAGATTTTTAAGATCTTCTGTGTATGGCAGAAATATACAGACAAACTCAGGGTTCCACATACCATTAATCACATATAACAAAGACTGAGACACATCAGTATTTGAAAATCAATTTAACAAAAATCAATCTGACATGATTAAACATTGACCTTAAAGTTATTTTACTTTAATTGGTTTTTACTGAGATGAGCCAAATAATCTGCTGCATACATCTCATGAATATATACAGCTATTGAAACCTAAAGTTCTGAGAAAAAAAAACACAGCGTTATTTTATTTCCCCTCAAGAGCCACAAGTAAAGAAGAGATATAATTTGTCTATAGCTGTAGTTTCACTAACTAATTAATTCCAAGAGTTATTAAAATTAGCCAACACCCCCACAGATGCCACCCTTCTCTATACCATTTGGTATGGATTTGATTTTTCTCATACAAAAACCAAAAGGATGAAGAAACATGATCATCTCCAAGGAACACCAGTTCTCATTCTATCTGGGAGAAGCCTTCTCCATCTCTGTTTATTATCCAGGTTTAGCACAGATCATTAACTGCACTGCGTGCCTGCCACCCACATGTGACAGCAGCTTTTTCAGTTTACCCTTTCTGCAAATGCCAGAGGCAGTTGGCAGAAGACTTGAAAGCCCAACTCGTATTTCCCATCTTAGTAAGAAATGGAATATTCCTTCCAACATTAAGCCATGCACTAATGACTGTTGTAAAATGCAATTCTACTCCAGTTCCAAGCAAGGAAGAAATAAGCTGTGTAGCTATTCCATAATATAACTACATCTGGAAGAAAGGCTGATATGCCATCCCCTGGGAGTACAGTGATAAATACAATTATATATTTCATGCTTCTTTCTTGCCAGCCACCTCTTTTCACAACCCATGGACAGCTAAGTTCCAGAAGGGTGAGGATGACTGTTTCATCTTGCTTCCTTGTCCTTAAAGACATGGTTTCATTTTCCTTTTTCTTTGTTGAACATGACATCACCTCCACAACTGCTGGAGTTACAGATAAGCCATTGTGTTGCTTTCATGTTGCTTCTTGGCTTTATAAGTCTAATCAGGATTGTCACAGAGAAATCAAAAGGGTTTTGATTTTTGTTTTCTTATTAAAGACCATCACTGGAAGCACTCAACACTTAACTCCAAATTTTAGCAAAAAAGTTGTATTTAAATATTACAGTTAAAGGGAAAGGTTAATATATTTGGGGACAAAAGATTCTCTACTAAAATATGTAGCAATATACTGCTCTTCTTTAACTGAATTTAAGTTATGTATCATGGAATAATTCCTATGGTAATTCACATACAGACTTAGTGATTTCAAAGATTTAAATTTACCTTGCCCATGGGTTTTATTATACTTTGGAAATGGTAGGGAAAATGGACAAATTTCAAGTAAGAATGTCAGACTATACATGGAAATCACCTATAAAAGAACATTATTTCCTTCTATTCAGTGGGTTATTTCCTTTTCCAAAGGAGATAATTAGTGGACATCATCTTCCATCATGTTCTGTAAGTGGCAAGGTTAGTAAAGTATCAAAATCTGCTATATTCTAAATAAATGAAACCACTTGTTTCACAATTAAAAGTATTTAGGATGGATTGTTTCTTTTGTTGATTTAGTAATCACTGATTTATTGGTATGAGTCTGTATTTTCTCTTTTCAATTCTACAAGTGTGTACATAATAATGTGATTTGTGTGGGGATTTTTTAAAACAAATTGTAGCCCAAAACAATCCTTACGGTATTACAGATAATTAATATTTTCCTAGGGTTCTTTTCTGTTTGATTTAGAGGGTTTTGATGTTTGCTTTGCTAGGGTTTTTTGCAAGTGAGAAGCCTACAAAAATAACATAGTTAAGACAATCCTGAAAGTTCTAAGGACTAAACATCAGGTAAAATATACAGCTCAAAAATACTACTGAAAAAGATCAGCATTTGAGAAGAACTGTTATACGGTGGTTTCTTTTGAGCACTTCCAAAGAAATTATTGAGTGTGACAGTTGAAATATGATAGAAGGAAAATTAAAAATAAAAATTGGAGAAAAAAGTATTAAAGTAAATCCATCTGGCATTCTGAGACTGTATTTGAGATAATGACCAAGGGAAAGAACTGTTTGCTGACAACACAAATACTCTACCTGCTAAGCTCTAAGAGAAAATTCCTTCAATTTAATCTTGTCAATGGAGGTCAATCTTTGATATAACCTTAACTAGGTGAGTTCTGAGTGCACACAATGCAACATGCCAAAAAGTTATTAGTCTAATAAATAACAAAATAATTATCCAGGTCAGAAGAATAGCGAGTCTCTACTGTGACTTGGACAATGGATGAGTTTACACTAACCTTACATATAGACTTGTATGGTGAGAAATGAACTGGAGAAAAATCATTCAAAGGAAATCTCATTCATGTAATCTATTATATGCATCTCAAGATCTAAACATAAACTTTTATACTTTTGTGCATTTAAATTTGCTTCAGTAAACAAATTCGGATTTTTTGTTTGTAAATTCCTTAACAGCATCTGCATCATTCTGAATGTTTCATCAACCATTTTGAAAGCCCCCATTCTATCCTAATGAAGAAGACTTGGAGCAAGTCCATAAAAATTGTGGATAAATAGGAATCTCTGCTTTCATGTGATACTGGTATTTTACCCTTATGAAGAAAGCCTTCCCAATGCAAGCCAATATAAAATTATCAGCAGTGCGTAGTAAAACAAGCACTGGACCATTCTGCCTCAGCAAGAAGCTGACCATATTTGAGACATCCCAAAGAATCATATCACTAATGATATGATTACTGGTATAATCATAGTGGACAGAGACTTATGGGACTGTCAGGAGATTGATCACAAAATTGTTTTAAAGGTTCATTCAAGCTGACTAGCAAAAGCAAGTTTTGTTTTAAAATACCTTAAGATAGCCTCAGCCACAACACAAAGTGCTGTATGATCTCTTAGGATGGCTGCCAGAGACATATGTTAACAATGATAAAAAATAATTAACTCAAAATGTATCACAGAAAAATTAAGGGGAAATGCAAGGTTTGTGGCATGCAATGAGAACCACGGGGCAGGTTGGAAGGGAGAACTGATCTGCAAGGCAAGAAGGAAATTTTGAAGCTACCTGTTCCACTTTAGCCATTTATTCTGGCATAATGTCTCAACTAAACAAGCACCTTGATTACAATGGATACCTTGCCTAGACAAGACATCAGTAATTTAGATATAATACTGAAAAGTATTGCGCATGTCTTGCATAATTGCAGTACTGTACAAACTGTGGTAGATGAGTGACATTCTCTATTTCCATTTACATTTATCTTATTGTAAACAGATATCTCATGATGCTTAAATTATTTATAAAATATTTGTTAGCAATGTAAACAGAGCGTTTATTTAAATATAAATATTTACTGTTTGATTTAAAAGATACATTCTAATGCAAATTGCCTTTGCAAATTACTTAGAGTACGTGGCAGATAAAAGTAAACATGTATCAGTTGGTTTAATTGTATTTTAAAATTAAGTTGGTTTTTTTTAATGGTATGAAAAAATGCAAGCCACAGTCTTAGTTTCATATATTTTTTCTATAGTACAGAAATTATTTTTACCAAGACAGCATTAAAAAATTCCCCATTCACAGAGTTATGAGAAACAGGAAGGTGTAAGAACACAACAGGGAATGATTTGCACTAGTGGGTCAGTACTATAGCAGTATTGGGGTTACATTGATAATTTTTAACTTTGCAAGAACAATTTTCACGGTGTTTCTGCAACCATACAGCTCATCTAAAGACAAAGCTAGACACCTCTGGAAGACGCTAAATCAAGCAAAATTTATGGTGCTAGCACTGAACCTCAAAATGCTAGAGCATCAGAGAGAAAATGAAAAAGTAGCAAATAATATGGAAAATGAAGGGGAAGGCAAAATCTAGCATTAAATAGCTCAGACAACTAGAAATGAACAATAATTTGAATATCTATGACAGTTTCAGCAAAATAGCTATTATCAGTGAATTTAAAAAAAAAAAAAAAACTTCAGCAAAATAGCTATTACCAGTGAATTTAAAAAAAAAAAAGGTTTATTTTCTCAAGACTCTGACAAGTAGGACATATCTGAGAGGGCAGAAATGTTCCTGATATGTGTGAGGGAGGCTTTCCTACTATAAAACACATTGACAGCAGTCTACACTCTGGTATTAATGTCTTAAAGAAGAGGCAGATCTCTGAATGCACATCAGCTTCTAAGGCTCAAAGAAGTTTCTTCTGACAGTTGTCCAGTAAGGAGAATTTATGTTTTGAAGCACATGATTAAAGCTCTTATATTCAAGAACTTAGTCTGATGTTTAGCAAGCAAGTATAAAAGGTCATAAAGGCAAAGTGCCTCATGCAATAAAAACTTCTGAATTTTAAAAAGCTTTTAAACTTGAGAAAACTGGCATCTCTTGTTGTAAGATATGATATTTATCATTTCCAATTATTCTCTGAAAGTTCTTATTTAGTTCTTATTAGGAGCTTCCAATGCTTTTCCCTCCCCCTTTTTTTTTTCCCCATGTCTTTATTCAACAGCAAGGCTCAGAAAACACCTGGGATTTGAAATGTTGTGATCAGTTGTCCTCTAATTATGGAAATTGTACAGAAATGTTACTTGCATCCTTGCAAAAACAGTTGATGTGTTTTCTAGACAATCAGATTAAGATGACCTTTCCCCAGGCTATCCATTCCCTCCCAATATGATTACCCTGTTAAAATTGCCTTAAAACAGGAAAAATAAACAATACTTTATTACAGTATAAAATCAAATATACCAGCATGTAAATTGATAACACATCAAGGTCTCCAAGGTCTTGTGAGGATTAACTGATTCACTGAAAGTGGCAAGTAGTAAGTAATTATGATGGCTATTTTAAATCATCCACTAAAGTTAAAAAGAGTCGCTTTAGGTTACAAGTTTCAGATAAAGCCTCCTTTTGCTTTGCAGATAAATTATTTCAAAAATATCTATTTTTACATACAAAAGCTCTCAAGATTCTTGTCTTTGTCACAAGGCTAAACAAAAACTCTTTGGCCACTCTTGAATTTAGTAAACACAACAAGGAATGGAGAAAAGGCTTCCGTAAGAGGCTTTCAGTTTGACATTCTGAACAACTGTATGACAAGACTTACTGGAGATCTAATGTTTTTATTCAGTCTAGAAATGCCAGTGTTCAGTGTGTTCATTTTCATATGCATAAAAACCTCTAGGGAATACTTTCTGCTAAAGAGCAAAACAAATCCCTACTCTGATGGCACAATAGTTTCACCATTCTCCCAACGGATGTATGTTAAAAAGGTACCAGTTACATAGATTGGTAAGTTCAGAGAAAGTTATGCTTCTACAGAGCTGAAGTAAACCATGGAGACAATTTACTGAAAATTTCCAGAGCAACTCTAATCAAGAATTTCATTACTTAAGTGAATCATCTTGTAACCAGAATATAATCATGGTAGATTCTGTGCCTTTCAAAACCACATAATTGCCACAAATACCAGAAAGCCTGCATCCCAGTCAATGAGCTTACACGCTAATGTTGTGAAACAATAAAAAGGCAAAACCTCCCAACCTGGAAAATCTACCAGTACAGTAGTGTGGAGCTTTGATAAGTCTTATCTCTTGCACACATTGCTGAGCAAGCACAACAGGAATACTTCTGGGGCTGGGACAGCCCCTTCTCAGCTGCACCCGAAATGCTCCCTCCTGCACTTCCACTCTGGCCTTACATCACAAGCAGAGCTGCCTTGGCTCTGCGCTTCTGCTGAGAACGCATCTTCCCAACTCGCTCCTGATGGACGTAATAGAGAACTCTACACTTACAATTTCCAGTTCAGAAATATACTAATAGAAGAGGGTCATTTTTCTTGCTAATAAACATGAGAGGCCTGTTGGGCCTTATTTAGACTACACTCTGGAAGAAGCAATTAGCCTAAAACTTTTCACTTCAAAGGGACAAGCTCTGTGCAAGAGAAAAAACAAACAAACAAACAAGAAAACACAAACCACAACCCCTCCACCCCCCAAAAAAACCCACCAAACCCAAAATAAGGGAAGACTAATAAGCACTTCTGAACACTTGAGGATGTTACAACATTTTTGAACACATTTGTATCAAGCTTGCCATTACTTCCATGCTACAGTAGTGGTTATCCTCCTGTTTCAGACTAGGAAAACCAAGATAGAATATTACACACTAAACCTTGACTAGATTAATATTTTCAGAGCATTAAAAACCCTCACTATGCTTCAATTTATTTTTAGATTATAAGTAGTATCCCACTGATGTGGGTGTGGCCAAAATGCAGATGTAAAATACTTATAGCAGAAGACATGCCAACAGGTTGTAGAATGCCTGGGGTGGGGGGGCTATAAAGCCACTGCAGCTTTGATAAGCAGTTAACACACACACTGGAGAAGGCTTCCAGCTACTCTTCTCTTTTAAAGTCTAAAGATAGAAATAGGAATGCAGTTTGATAAATTACAGAAACAGCACCCTGATTTTAAAATGTCTGGTTTGTTTTGGTTTGGGTTTTTTTAACACTTATTTAAAAAGTAGGAGAGGGAGGAATCATTTTTTTCAGCAACTGGAAAAAGAAGCAAAAATCAAGCTTGTGTGATTTTTACAGCATTAACCACTGACTTCTACTGGCCGTTCTCTGGGCATAAGATTAGGCATATTTTAAACAGTATTATGAATGTACCTGTCACATTCAAAAGGTGCATCGAGTGCAATTTAAAGTTTATTGTATTTACCCTCACAGGCCACTTCTGAAAAAAGTTGCATGTCTCAAGCCAACAATCGATGAATTTCTTCCCTCTGAAGTCTACTAACCCAAATACTCCCAAAACCAGTTTTACAGGACTGACCTTTTAAAACAAATTTTATAATTTACGTGTCTTTATAGCGCAAAAAATCTGCAAGACTTTGCCTCATGTTTAATGCCACTTTCAATACTAGCTAGAACCACAGAATTCCTCCATTTCTCTTTAAACCCCTGTAGATCATATCAAGTTAGTGAACAGGAAGGATCAGCAACTTCTATAAAGTAATTCTGTAAAAGAATATTCTGTAAATGAAAATAGCAAAATTACAGACTTGTTTCAAAATCAATGCAGCAATATTTTCTAAAGTTTAACATCTTACCACAAAGTAACCAATGAATGGTGGTCAATACAGAACATCAAAAAAACTCTCCATACAGCGTAAAATGTGCTATAGAAATAGAAAAGCAGACTATTTCACAAACAGATAAGCTGAAGAGTTTTAAAGTTAAATTGGTGTAGTTCCATGCATGTTCAGCTCATCTGACACATTCAGGTTGATGACAACCTCAAGGATGCTTCTAATTATCAGTGGAGATATATCTGACTTTTTTGAGCAGTTTAAAATCATATGCCTTAAGTGCCTCATTCCTACTTCCAAGCAGGAAGAAAAAGTATTTCTCAAGCTCTGCATCTTCTCTGTCTCCCATGAGAAGCAACTTTAACACAGACTTTTCATAGTCTAAGGCATGCATACAATGCTGCTCTGTATTCAGCAAGAGCTGTACTGTCTCCTTAAAAAGATATGCCCAGGTACAATAGACTACCTATATATAGTGTTCTGATGAATTTGGGATTAGTAATTATCCTTAATAAAACCAAAAGTAACAAGCAGTTCATGTCCAGCAGTCAATAACATTTGAACACTAACCATGGCTCTGATGATGAACTGAACATGTATTTTACCAGATTTTATTTTTTTTCCCATATCAATGGGGGATAATCAAAATAATTAAATACTGAAGAACTAGAACAGAACAAAATTTCACAGTGCTCACTGCAATCCAAGGCTTGTTTTGTTACTCCCAATCACCCACCAAACACACAGGAGGTTAAATTTGTATTATTGACTACACAAAGTAAAGCAAAAGAACACGTACAACATTACAGAATTTATTGGGGAGTAAAGTGAGAGATGAGATGTTGAGCAACTGTATGTATGCAAATTCTCTTCAAATGACTAATGACTCTCTCATGCAACATAGAAATTTGGTCAGCTAAACACACAATTGAAATAATAAGACCACGATGATGAGTCAATTTAATAAAAGAAAAACATGTCTCCAGAGTCACACAGATCTGGGGAAAAGAAAGGAAAATGCCATCTCTTTTATTCCTAAAACGAATTTGAAATGTTTAAAAAAATATCACAGAGAAGAAAACTTATCATGAAAATAATTATTCTACAAAGAAGGGAAGGGAAGAAAAAATTAAGATGTATCACAAAGTAGGATATATTGCAAGCTGTAGTTATGTGCTAATATATTGGAGTATTCTAACTTTCAAGTTACACTACGAGAGAACTCTTCAAACCTATAGATCATGCTAAGAACAGCATGCCTTCTGATCAGATTATTGCTGAAACACATGTATCACTTCTCTGGTTCTTTACAGTGTTGCTTTATGTTGATTGTAGGAATAAAGTTTAAAAAAACAAAATACACAAAGAAAATACTTTTACATGTCATACTATAAGTCTTTTCTTGACTTCATTCAACAAGCATGGGCCCTACATATAGAAACTCAGAATCCAAATGAACCAGCTGAGACAAGTTTGCCTCAAACACTAGTTTATGTTTGTCCTTGGAGCTAGGCTGGGGGGAGAGCGGAAAGGACAGGTTAAGAACTTGGATATTGCAAAATATCTGCTTGGGTAAGATGAACACCTGCACACTATTCACTTCCTGAACTTGTGCAAATAAGTGAGTGGTACAGTCCAAGAGTTAAGATTATGAAATATAAAAATGGTGTCTCTATGTTTTCAACTTTTAACCATTTTTCACATCAAGAACAGGCTAACAATGATAAATATAACAGCAGCAATAAAGGAACACATTATATAAAGTGAACTTGTCAGAGCAACATCATTAAAGTATCTGGAGTCTGTACGATTGTTTCTTCGCTATATTAAAGTCTCAGATACTCATGGAACAATTTACTAGTATGCTTACTGAGCTGTAGACTGTGTTGCTTTTGTACTCCTACACATAACTTCAGAGTCAAACCACAGCATAGCGTAAGGCTCTGAGAGCAACTGAAGAAACTATTTAGATTTTCAGAAACATTACCATTTTCCACGTTCCAGCTGTAATTTATGTGACACTTTATTCTGAATTAAAACAGATTAACACTTTTAGAAAAGATGATCAGGCAAATCAAGGCAACCAAGGACATAAAATTCTAGTTTGAAACCCATCTGGGTGATGGGATAACTGGTGGTTTTATGAACCATGTATCCTACAATCCAGCTTGCTTCCCAGTCTTGTTTACAAGCATTAGAAGTGCAGGCTAAAGAGGTGGGAGAGATAACATCTTCCAAAGCCTCTGAAGAATCCAAGAAACATTCCTAGGAAGGGCCTTGCGTGAAGCCACTGCTGAGAATTGAGGAAGTCACCAGGGGACAATGGCAGTCCAGACTGGGTACATGGTGTCTTTATGCGTTTCCCTCAGCTCAGCAAGAAAGATCACACACGTAGAGGCCTCTCAGCCATCTAAACAAATTAAAAACCATTTTGCAGCTCTCTTTAGTTACTCTCTCTAAACATCCTAATTTTCTATTTCACTGCTCCCTTCCTGTCTCTGTTAAAGAATAAATTGAAAACAAGACATGAGAGGGAATACAGTATCATTCAGTCACAAATGAGTCTGAAATGCTCATCTAGTAAAAAACATGAAGAACCCTTCATTCCTACCAGATGTTTATCTAAGATTCTGCTTCTTTTGTTACAAGAACAGCATATATGAAGAACAGTATTTGTAAGAACACACACATAGGGTGTTTTTTTCTTAATTGCTACTATCTTCTTAATGGAAGTTATGATATACAGATGTATCAATTCCCTTGCATGCGTCTACATTGAAAGAGAAGAGGTAAACATAAAAAGACTATATAAGTTGATAATTGTGGTTTGCAGGAAAATCCTACTTTGCCTTTAACCATTTATTGTAGAATTAAAAATTAGTGCAAATATAATGTACTCTTATAGAAAAGATCTATCAGTTTTGAATATGTTGGCTCTGAGCTTATTGCCACAGCTAAAACAATATTCATAAAAATATAATCATACTTAATGTTTTTAAATGGTTCTTTTAATGGATAATTATGACATTTATTGTATCTTTCCTGCTTGCTTCATTTCAAGCCTGTGACAAAAATGACATGTAGTACCAATAGCCTTCCCTGAAAAATGCAGGTCATAAGCCATCTAACCACTGCAATTCATTGTTGTCTTGAACAAAAGGCTTAACCAACACAAGAAAGTATTTGAAATAATGAAAAATTTGTGAGGTTATTAATTCAGAATTCACAGACATAAGTTTACTACACAGATGACTTACTGTATGTAGATTCCAAGGGAGAAATTACACTAGATAATGTTACACTAGCCTTCAACTGCCAGAAAAAGATCTTCCCTCCTAAATAAGGTGCCATGAAAGCACTTCATAAGCAACCAGCTTGTCAGTAGCTATTTCATTGAAATAATATATAGAGTGACTAGACCACACAGGGATCTGAAGAACAATACATACAAGGTATCATAAAGAAACCCTGAAATGTAATACACATCTCAGCCATTTACTGATCTGTAGCTTAAATAAACATCGAGACCTAAACCAGACTTATAAATTTTAGTGAAAAAAAATATTTTCAAAGACAGAAGGGCTTATGCTAATGGATACCATTCAAAATGCCTAATGTAACACACATCATCTTAAAACACAAATACGCCATGGGTAATTCCTCAGCAAACATTCAGGTACTTAGAGTAAAAATATGAGCTTAGGTTTACCTGAGCTATATGCTGATGCTGAAAATTTCTGGAGTTTGTTTATAGTAAAGCTGATTGGGAATAATGAAATGGCATCCCTGAAATCTCTCCAATTCCCATTCTGAATATTACTGTATTTAGAAAGAGTTTTACAACAGGAAAACTTATTATTAATACAAGATTATTTCCAAATCAGAAGAATGTCTCTACTTATATATATCCTGTACTTTAACTGCTTAACAAATGACTTGCATTTTTGTCAGCATCTTGGATTCAGTTAGACAGTGACAAGCCCTAAATACTTCAAGGAAATGAGACATATTCAATTTAAAAAAGCTTCTCATCTCTGTTACAGCTATACAGAGACTTTGAACACAATGTGAATTGTGGTTGCTGCAGCTGAAAACAATAGCTGTCCCTTTATCTTGAAATGTATACATGACTAAGGAGCTAATCTGATATGATACTGCTTTTATGTACAGAAGAATTAAAAAGGTTTCCAACTGCACATTTTAATACCCACTCCCCAAATCCTCTGTATGAGTGTGAAATAATTTTGACTTTTAGGGTTTCTTTATGGAAGTAGCTCTTAACAGCTCCCAGGCATCCATACAGTCAGCAGCGGCCAAAGAGCAAATTGCCTTCCAGGTCTTCATTAAGAACACTTAGAGACCAGTGATGCTGATAGCTCAATACCCACAAGTTCAAAACATTTTCCTGTGCTCCCAGCTCAAAGTATTAATGCACAACGCTGACATCTTTCAGATAAAGTTCAAGTATTAAGGTGGGTCTCCTCCTAGCTGATGCTCACAGTAATCACTGAAAGTCAGAGCTTTGTCAGGCAAAATATTAATGAACAGGAAAAGAGAAGACAGCCCTCAAAATACAGCCAGCCCTCTACTGTTCTCCATGGAAAGCAGCAAGATTAGCTCACCAACAATTTTCCTAGTTAGCTCCAATATTCATGTTTCTCAAATCTTCTGAGTATTTCCTATGGCAGTATTTGTACAATCCATCATACTGCTGCCCAGTGCTTCAGTAGACCTGCTGAAGAACTGCAAGATGACCACAGGTGAAGAGCTTCACCCTTTGTTTCTTATTCTATTCGTTGTTTGTTTCTTTCTATTCTTCCCAAATCTAGTTTCTATGAATGGCAGATGAAACTGAAGCAGCAAACACATTTTTCACTAGACTGCTAGAAGTAAAAACTTGAGTAAATCAGATAAAATGAGAAACTTCTTACTTTACACCAGCGTTGCTGAAGTCTTACTATCTGAGGTTCTCCTATTAACTACAAATTAGCAAGTTAATGAAGTTCAAGCAAAAATTGTGAAATTCTAAATGTTGTTTTTTTCTGAAACTCAAAAGTTTTCTGTCCGGGGGAGAGGATCAGTCTTGATTCCCTAACTATAAGATAGGAATTAGCACATCTGTTATTTTTGCAGGACTGAAACTGCCTGATGAGAAATGCTCCATCATTACTAGCCCTCCAAAGCATTACTGATACTTCCATATCAACAGATCCTCTGCCTAATATTTATCATCAACAACAATACAGACCAGTACTCCAGATTCCCTGAGCACTTAACAGACCATACTGAAAAAGTCTTGATAAAAATTGCCATTTCTGAATGCAGCACCTGCACCTTGTGATCCTGCTAATTCAACTTCCTAACAGGTTCCATTTGGATGAAATCCTCACATAGTAGCTTGCATAACACTAATTCCTTGCAAGAGCAACACCAGAAACAAATAATTTCATGCTCTCTCAGATCTACCTGCTGAAATGTTTTCACCAGTGTAGTCAGGCAATAGTTCTATTTTTATCAAAATAACCACCTGACTGTATCTCAAAGCCTGGAAGAAACTCTTCATTTGACCTAATGTTTAAAGGCAAGCTAATCAGGGCATAGTTAATTCAGAATGATAAGTAATAAGACAGATTCCTAATACGTTGTTAGTATCTGTGAATCTGTCTCACTTGTGTGGATGCAGGCCAGAAAACATCCTAGAATAGCAAAAAAAAAACCCCAAAACTTTTTTAAATTTTCTACCAAGCCAATAGCTTAAGCATTGAGTCACAGAGGTTGACTAGCTGGTGACAATCATGTGTTGAAATTATAAACGTCAAAAGGCTGTGATTCACTTAAATCAAGCGCCTGTGTTTAATTTATTTATATTAAGCTTCCACATTTCTCAGACATGGTTTCACCCAACTGCTTCCCTATGAGAGTAAATCACCATCAAAGTACAGCAGAGTAAATCTGCAGAACATAACTGGCTTTGAATATGACGCACAGCAAACAATTACTAAAGCACATACACAGATTCATTGTTAAAGCTGCTCCAGCCTTGGAAATGTCTTCACATTTTTCCACAGTTTATGCAGGATTTTAGAATGTTGCAAGTATATAATTAGTATTAGATGTGATTAATTCATACTGTGGGAAAATACAGAAAGAACTGCAATAGAGCTCTGTGGATCTCCTTTCTCTCCACCCAAACTGCAATCAAGCATATGCCTATTCAACTCTGAACATACTGCTAGAACTCAGTTTTGGGAACTGGTTTTTTTCTCCTCTGACTGTAATACTGAACGTTTCATTTTTCAATGTCACACTATTTACCATGCACATACTTTATTCATATCATTTCACAGTACAGTTCTGGGGCTGGTTGGCTCACACCTTCTTTATACTTATTTTCCTTCATTCTCTTTTTTATTTTTTTCCTCACAAGGCTGTTTGCCAAGTCTTATTTGCCTATATTTGTAAAATAAGAACAAACTATTATCAGTCCTTTGAAAGGCACATAATACAGAGTTCTAGGAAAAAAGCTGCAGGTTTCACCTGCATGGTTTGAGAAGAATCAGTTTTGATTTCTGCTCTGGTTCACTCTGGGTTTTTCTCTGAGCTGTATGTCAGGATCAGATTTAAAGTTTTTCAGTTTACTTGTTGTAACACTGAAAACATGAAACCCAAACCTTTTTAGAGTCTGATACAGAACAATAAGTCAGTCCTCAGATTACTGCAGCAGGGCTCAAATTTGCTTACAGAGTCCTGTGACCCTTAGCAAAAATTTCATGGAAATTTAGCTTTTAATGATAGCTGAAGTCCATCAATGCTTGGCATGGTTCCACAAGTTTTAACATAAGGTTTGCAAAGCTTTGGCAAGCATGTGCTTTCACTGGTGCTTACTTACCTGCAATAAGGAAAAGTAATACTTTTGTACGTATACTCAGTTTCTGAATTTGGTACGTATTTCACCATGCTAAAATTAAGTGAAAGCAAGATGACAGACAAAAAAGTGATATAAGGAATAAAGCATGCAAAAATAAATTGAGACCTTGGTCCTACTCTGCCCAAAATTGCACGTGCCTCCTGAAAAGATGAGAGGTGAAACACAAAAAATAAATGCCTAGATGACAAACATTTAAGTTTCATTCTCAAATCTTTCATCTGGCTTTAAATTTGATGTCATCTCTTCTGTGTTTGAGGATAATTATGCTGTGTAACACAGCCCACGGCAGAAACTCTTTTAATTCAGAGACTAAAAAAGTGAGCTGGAAGCTGTATTACCTTGCCTACACAGCACTACACCCAAGCTAATAAGCATTATTTAGAGAAGAGCCTATGACATCAGAGGCAGCCTCTACTACATAAACCTTCTGCTTTCAAGTCCACAGCTAAGTTCCTCCTCATGGCACTGCATTTGATCACGTGGGTCAACCAGAATCTCATACTGCATGCATCCTGAAGGATGGCACAGAAAAATTAGACTTGGGTATTTCTAATCATTTTACCTAACAGTTAGTTATGAGGCTGCCTTTAAACTGTCCTGAGCTGCCATTTTCATCTGTAGTCCATTGCTGTTTGATTCCCTAAAAAGAAGTATTCTGTACACTGAAAACAGAAAAAACATATGAATAAACAAATTATATTATAAATAGCATATCATAATGCTAAGTTATTTTATAACAAGTTCCTAATTCTAATCACAACTTCCTACTCTTATAATAAGTATAATTATGTTGATTTTAATATAAAATAAACCCTAATTCTTTACTACCTAGGTTATTGCTTGTGTTAGATCATTCATTATATTCATAAGCTCATCAATTAGCATATTGCTGTCATTCTGTAGTAACAATTTTTAACCAGATTCAACATATTAAGGTGTGTAAAAACTCTGAAAATAAAATCTGGCTCTTAACCATATTTGTTTGTATTTTTAGCCCATGTTTATCTGGTACTAATTGGCCTCTGACTTACACACCTGCACTAACAGGGGAATAAAACTCCTTATCCCAGTATTTACTCAAAAAACCATTTGGTCATGTACTACCCCTTCTTCTTTTAAATTCAGTATATTGTACTAAATTTGGCTTTATTTATAAAGGGTTATGCTTACTGCAAATTCTACTTCTTGAAACAGACTTTATTAGATTAAATTTAATTTCCTTCAAAATGCCTGCCCTTTTACATCTGAGGAGATCATTCTGACTTAATATTTTGAGTGTAAGTGGAAAAAACTAGTTGATTAAGGGGAAAAATATGCACACATCCCACACTGACAACAGACGTACTTTCATCCTTGTACCACACAGTCTTCTCTCACCCCAATGCTCCCTACAAGTTCTGCCCAAGGTTTCCCACAAGGAACACTCCAGCGCTGGGCCAGCTCCCGCTGCCTGCGCAGGGTCAGTGGCAACATCACCGAGCAAGCTGTGTGCTGCAACTCACTGCCTCATTCTTCCCTCCAACCACAGTCTTTTTTGCACTTCTCCAAACCGGAAGAAATATTGCAAGGGTTCATATGAAATTATAGGAGTGGAAACCTCCATACCAAGGCCTGTCCCCTCTCCCTTTTAGTTGCTACGAACGTGGCATTAGCAAGGTAGTTTATTGCCAGACTAGAAGTTTCCTGACACGGTCAACTTGCCTATGGTTCAAGGTGGGGAGATGTTACTCAGAGTTCTCTTTCACCACAGAAAGGAAAACAGTACTGGATGCTCAGATTTCTTTTTTTCTTTTAGTCACAACAGCAGACATAAGAGGTTTTCAGACTGCAGTACACAAACCATTTTGGAGCAGTAATGGGTTGCTGCAAGCAGAGCAAGAGTGCTCAGTCTGACCTGGATGAGGAGCCAAGGCTTCAGCCATCCCTGCCACACTGTCCCCAGCGACAGCTGGAGCCACTTTACCCCTCCTCAACGCAGCAGCTCCAGCCCACACCCACATGTGCTGCACTTGTGCTCTGGGCTAGGCAAGGAAAGACACAGCAGGGAGCAGGGGCTCAGCTGGGAGACAGATGCTTCTTGGAGAGCACAAGGAGTGAGCTGCTCCTCACCAGAGCTGGATGGGGTTGCAATGGACACGGGATGAGGGTACTGGTGTGGGAAAAGAGAGGGTGTGTGCACACTACCCAGGAGCTGCTGCTCCCTCTGCAGATGGTGGCTCTTGAGCAAAACTGGCATCTGCAAACCCTTGACATGCAGATCTCCAACCAAGAGCTCGGAATTACTCCTGACAAAAGGGAACTACCAGCCATTGCCCCTTGGGGAGAAGCAAACTAAATGCTTCCTCACATTTGTGTGAGCCAATATAGCTTTGCAAGAGACTTATTTTCTCCAGGTACACTACATGAAGACATGCTTTAGATAAACTCGTACAAAGACTCTCTTTTCACCACCACCACTTAAATATTCATAGAAAAGGGAAGTAATGAGGAGCTTATTGGGAAGAGATTATAAAGGGAAGATCTCTGATAGTGGAGTAGAATGGATCTACAGAGTGACCTCCAATAAATAACTCCTATGGTCCCAAGTGAGTTAATAAAATTGCAGGCTAATTTAACCACATCCCCTTAACTTGCCCTTCAACAACCGCATGGTCAAGACAACATATACAAACAGAGAGGTCAGTATTTGCTAATGACCACAAAAAGCTTCCTCACTACAGTATTGCAGACAGACTGTAGTTCGAGACTTGAGAGCTGAGTCACGGACTATACCCTTCTCTACATGTGTAAGACATTAAGTGTTCATCACAGAAACTTAAATAAATTAAATCATTCCATTGCAAATGACAAAATGGGAACTTTCAAGTTGCGCAGTTATTATTCAGAGATATGGAAGTAATAAAGTCAAGGTTCCACATGCATCCTCAGCTCTGTGCTTTTGTCTCCATATATCGTGGCTGTTAATTCCATAAACTGCTAATAAGGCTTTTTTCCTAAAAAGAATAGAATAATACTTTTTATCCGCATACAGTCTATAAACTCTCTAGAAATACATTTCTACTTTTATTTAACTAATCCAGTGTCCTTTTTACTGACACATTTTTGTGCACTGTATTTACACATTTTGACATTTCAATTACATTTCTCTACACTGAGTCCCACTGACGATCCTTGCATCTAAGAATCTAACCGGGCTACAAAGGGTTTTCTCAATGGATATCTCCCTCTGCATTTTTCTGTCAATTCACAGCATTCCACATACCCCAGAAAGTACTCAGATAAATGTAACTTAATGTGCAGGAGGTCTTCATATGCCTACAATTTTTCACATTACTCAGTCTTGTTATTCACAGTGTGTTGCAGGTTACTTACAAAACATACACTATGTATTTTTAAAGCAAGTTACTTCCATTGACTCTTGCTGGCCTACAAGTAGTTTACAGTACACAGAAGCTATCTCAATATACATTTAAAGCTGCAATAAAAATATTTGATGCTATATGGAAAACTATTAAAATAAGATAATCAAAGGTTATATCAAATTTACACAAACAAAAGAGAAGAGATTCAGTTTTACCAACATAAGAGGATATATTTATCTCTAACATTGCTGTTTTCAACATCTGAGGGCTTATTTGTCCAATGTTACTGACATCATAACAAATTTATTTTGGTTTTCCTTTTCTTGTGAGACATGTTCTTATTGAATTTTGACTGATCATTTTAAAAGAAATTCCAGAATATGGAAACATTTATCTGGAAACAAGTGACGACTATACTCCACGTAGTTTGCAAGATGCAGAAAGGAGTGATTCCTATACAAGTATTCAGAACTCCACTGTATTTTCTTTAGAAGATGTAGATGAATTTGGAAGAAAAGCTTAACATTTTAACTGGGTATCCATTTGGGGTGTAACGCTTCCTTGTCTGAGATTAAACAAAGAATTCAAATGTACTATACTCAGGCCTGGATCTGTGTTATGCCTTGTGCAGATGAAATATTACAATTTAGTTATGTTTAAGGTTGTAGAGATTAATTATTTTTTTTTTACATTTTTTATTGTCTCAAATAACATGAGTATTTTTACACTTACTCTTCGTCAACTCATGAAAGATGCAAAGTGGGGGATAGACATCTACAGACAGACAACACGCATGGAAACATCATGACAGCTGTAGTTGAGAGCTTGTCACTGGTAAAATCTGAATATACAAGAAGTTCAAGAGCTTCCTACTGTATCTGGCATAGAAAAAAATGCAAAGGTGAAGTTCTTCGTAGAATTTTGAAAAACAGATTTAGAGTTTCTTGCACTATAAGTGGCTGCAAAATCAGTCAGAAACACAGATGAATACACATGCCAGAAGTTTGTGAATTCCACCCAAAGAGAAAAATGAGACATAGCACAACATAGCTATGCAAGAGGCCCGTGACAAAAAAAGTTGTCTTGGGATAGCTTTGAAATATTTATAAACAAGTGTAACATTACTGAGGAGGGAAGGAATACTATAAACAATAGGGTCATATTGTAACTTCAATTAAAAAAAAAAAAAAAATAGCTGCAATGCTAAAGGAACATCTTTAAAGGGGCTGTGAGGGTGGGAGGGCGCAGTTGGGTTTCTTAAGCCACCAGAAATACTCCCAGGGTTGCGCTGGGATGAGACAAGGCTGGCACCTAGTGGCTCGCGATGTTCTGGGACTGAATCCCACCGAACAGCTGGGATGTGTTCCAGGCCCGCTTTGCTGCAGTATCCATTACAACCGTCTGGGCTGTAATTGAGTATCTGGCGAGTATCTTGCTAGCAAAACTTGGGATGAGGGGGGGCAGGAAAGAAAGGTTAACACATAAAGGAGTAAGTAAAGAGGTATTATTCTCTGTTTATCTGCACTTTGTTAGCGACTTAGCTTAGAAGCAAGTACATGGGAATTCTCTTTTTTTTTTTTTTCTTCAATCTGGCAAGAAAAAATTGCACAGTCTAAGAAAATATTTAGTATAGCTATAGCAGTAATAGTGATCTGTTCTTTGTGTATGCACATGTTCAGTTACCGCTGACTTCCAGCTATAAAGAATATTAATAGAGCATTTTCATACACCATATACATGTTTGGTGACATTTTCCAAAATTTACTTAATACTCTTTTATGAGTTGCATATTTTTACTGTGAAAATATTGGAAATAAGTTCCCCGATTGGGAAATTTGGAAATTCCTTATGAGAGGAGACAGTGTATTTGCAGGAACAGATTTCCTGAGAGTCATTCAGATCCCCTGGGGCAAGATCACTTTGTTTGCCGAGGAAAGGGTACAGCATTACAGTATTAGGGAGACTTGATGAGTTCTTGATCCAGGTTCCACTTTAATTATGTATTATTAATCATTTTGCAGTTGAAAAAAATCTAACATTGTCTATGTGTAACTAATTAGGAACTCATGTTTTTTAAATTAAAGAAACATGTAGAGGTTTCTTTTGCAATGTGAGGTTGAGCTGAGAATACATAGCACTAGAGTATAAATTTTACTTCACAGTTCAAAAATTGTTCCTCTAGAACAGCAAACAAACAGGAAATAAAGCTGTGTATTATATTCCAAAATTAGTGTGAGATACTACAGACATTTTTGATTCTCCAAATATCACCACTGAAAAGGTCATTTAAGTAGCCTAATCTGCATTATATTTGCAGTTCTTATCTTTTCGAAACCATTCTCTGATAGTAAAAATATTTCTCTAATAATCTCTGCACACAGTAACCATGCAAGCATAAATACGTATTAATAGATATTATTGTTTTTGATTAGGATGGCAATGAAAGCGAATGTTACAAATGCTGCTATTGCTATCACCAGTTCAGAACAGCACGCAAGGAAGACTTGAATTGCAGTCAGGCATACACAAAGCCATTAAACTAATATTTATATTTAACCTATATTTAACAGAACTGAAGTGTTGAATATTAATACAAATATAACCAATGATGTAATTTAAAATATTTTAAAATGTATGTAACATGAAATAAAATACAAAACCTGTGTGTGAATGTAATACATTGAGTTAGAGCTCAACTTACCAGAGTGTCTATGTACTTCAGAAGTTACTATTTTTATTTTCAGTTTTTAGATTTTAAACTGAAATGTAAAGCTAAAATTTCATTTTTAAAACTGCAAAACAAAAATGTTGCAGATTTTTAGAAAGTATTTTGATTCTGCCAAACATTGACTTTCACCAAGTCCAAACAGCGGGCTTGTTTGGTTTTTTGTTTTGGTTTGTTTGAGGTTTTTTCCCTAAACATCAGGTTAAGAAAGCTCACATTGGCTTAATATGGCTGATAATGTGAAAGCTTGAATTTAAATCCCCAGAAAATAAAGGATTTTTAAAGTAAGGAGACTGTAACCCTTATCCATTTTCTATCATTTCAATAACATAGATGCTGACTTAGAATATAATACAACAAATGAGAGATGTTGGCACAACTTGCTAGAATTATAAGTTTAAGTACAATCCTATTCTCTGCAAAGAAAGTTTAAGATACAGGCAAATGTGAAGCCTTAGTCAGTACATTATCTGACTGTATTGTGTACTTCTATCTAGTGTTTCTAACATGCATCATCAATTTTACATCATTATAATGTTCTAGCTATTAAGTTTCCTGTATCTGTCCTTCGAGTATTTAGAAGACAACAGCTGTGCGCCTTTTTGAAACACCTACAAAACTCAAAACTTAAATTAGCTTCCCCCTCCACCCCCCCATAGGCCAGCTATACATGCTAAATCACTCATCAGACCTTCCCAGCAATCGTTTTGTTAGAACAGGTCTTATGTCCAAGAGAGTACAGCTAAGTGGCAATTGAATTGGACTGTTTATTTGTGTAAGTAAAGAGCAGGAAGGAGTTTGAGTCACTGAACAGGACTCAGATGTGCTAACTGCTGTTACAAATGCACAAGCCATCACATGCATGCATGCAAAGAAATCCCTGCTGTAGAGTATTCCACCTAAACACAAGGAAGAGTTTTATACAGACAGGCAGGTAACATCAGTAAATAATTAGGTAATACCAATCATGAAGACAAGCAACACTTTCAGATCATCAACCACCTTAATCTCCATCAACGACTGGCGCGGTAAGGAGAGGCAGAGGATCATTTGTTGAAAAGGGATGATCAAGAAGAAAAAAAAAAGTAATTAAAGTGAAACATTTGAAATGTAAAAACAGCCAACTCCCATCTGTAATCACCCCTGAAACCCAGAAACAATTGCACCATATCCAGCAGCACTGCCTTTTGCCAGCTCCAATAAGCTGAAGGAACTGACCATCTGCAGAGACATACGTGATACCTGCCCTGAATGTGTGAATGACCACTTTTGTGGAAGATGTGGAGACATGTTTTTAGTTAATGCAAGACAGTTCAACTAGTAAAATGTTACTAAATCAATTGTATATCAATATACATTCTGGTATCACGGCAGTTACAGTTCAGCATGTAGGGTAACAATAATGGAAAACAGAACTTGCCATTATGTATCATTAAAGTATAATCAATTACAGGAATCTGTTAGTGCTTTCCTTCAGTGAATCAATCACGAGGAAACACAATCTACTTTAATGCGCAGATAACAAACGGAAATGATTTTTAAAACAAGGTGATTGGGTTGAAAACATTTTTAAAGATAAACTTTTACAGATTTCCTGACCTCATTTTATTAATGCAACAGTCAAAATAGACAAAAATGCTGGCTCTATATTCCAAGAATGGAATATGAAAGTTCCTATTAAATCTGGGCCTGGAGCGTGCATTTTCCAGCCAACATCCCAGATTGCATTTGCTGTATTCATCATTATATATTTGTGCATATATACAATGATGTCACTGTTTATGGCACTATATAGTCCAATTCAAAAAAGACAGTTTTTATACTGTCCTTCTGGAGTTCACTTACACACAGGCTGAGGTGCAACACTCACCAAATTCACAAGTTAATGTCAAGGCTTATCTGGACACAAGAGCACAGAGGTGCCTGTACACAGGGGTGAGGACACTCGTGCACTCAAGGAGGTAAGCAACCATGGTAAAAGCTAACAGAACCATCAGACACGTCCTCAGTTGCGCGCCAGAGGATTTGTCATTGCAGATATGCTTTAACAGTCAAAAGTAGAGCTGAACCACAGTCTGAGGAGAAAGGGAAAGACAACAAATGACACAGTTTTGTATCCTGCAAATTCTCTCCCTGTGTCTCTGTCCAGGTTTAACCTGATACACCAGGATCTCTCGTGGTTTACATTAATACTGTGGGCATGAGCCTCCCATGTAAGACAAAACTGAATCAGCTGAATCACTTTGGACTTGATGACAATCCTGCTTCCCTGTGTTGTCTTCTCACACACAAAGGGAAAACCCATGTTGAGATAGGATGAAGGGAAGAAACAAACCCTGAAACATTAGGGGTGGGAGGAGAAAAAAAAGTTCACCAATAGATGGAGAAAAGCTACCAAGGCTAAATAGCTTTCACTCCAACCAATCCCAACTGCTACAGAAAAGTATTACCTTTTGATTAAAGTGACAGCAAGCAACATGTAAAACCTGCATTACCAGGACTGCATGGTGTCCTTGTTTAAAACAGCTGTCTCCACCTTGTATCTTTCACTGCCTTCTTTCAGCAGAATCACCCTAATTATCATTTAATTCCTTCACAAGCCCAGCAACCCCAACTCAAGAGGAACACTGGTGCTGCCAGGGCGTAGAAAGTTCAAGAACTAGGACATTATTTGGAGGAAACATATAGCAAGGTATTCACCAAGAGTTCACAAGAAATAAAAAAAAAATAATAAATGTATTTATCTATGAGGATAATTGTGGATGCTAATTAGGCTGTTATTTTATGAAATTCGGTGCAGAACTTGGTCCAAAAAGATGAACATTTTGAGATTTAAATTATTTTTATAGTACATACTACACATTCTTATTTTCTGAATTTCAATTAAACTTTAAGAGAGTTCTCATTCTGTAACCTGTAATAGATCCCAATTAATATAGATCCCATAAAATCTGCAGAAAATTGTAATTCTGAGAGGTAGAATGCAGTGGGGATGGGGAGCAGGTATAGAAACTGAGTAATTTTTCGTAACACAACCATCTTATGCCTTTTAATATCATTGACATTTTACAGGTAGTTAAAGCGCAGAAATTTGGGTCTTTCTAGGAGAACAATAATCACTGGACCTCTGTACAGGAATTTCAGTTAAAATGTGGACAATTTTCAAATGTCAACATAAGATTTACACTTTAACTGAGAGGTGTGCACTTAACTTTGGACATCCCTACCTCCATCATCAATCAGACACACAAACACAGTGATGCTTCATGGGACTATTAATTTCCTCAGTGTTTGCAGGAAACAGCTGGAGCCTCAGCTACTACTTGAATGCACTAGAAGACGACACTTGTGTTGGGGAAAGATTTACAGGGATCTGAAGTGATACGTGGTCTTACAAAAAATAGTACACAGCTTGCTATGGAAGATCCTTGTGTAAGTGATCAGCCAGCAGCCAGGCACTGTACTGAATACAGGCAAAAACGTCCAGGGCAGCAGACTGTCAACGTTGCCAATGGCAACCGAGTGAAGATGAGTTAACGTAGCACACACTTCACAGAGCAGATCCCCAACCTGCCTCCACAGCCCTCTGCTCTGCTGCCACAGGGGCAGGATTTGAAATAGGAGAGGGAGAAATTGAGCCAGGCACCCTGGTGAGAAGGGAAATGTGACAGAAAGGAGAGAAGAACATGGAGAACAGTTTGGAACTGTGCGAGGGTGGTAAGGTCTACCAGTGGGATGGGGAGAAAGCCTTGGAGCCTCCAAGACCTCCCACAGCCTTTTGCAACCTCAGGTGACCTCCACCCAGACCTTTTAACTGCATCACAATTCCACACATCTTTTCCAAACGCCACAAAGCCATCGTAAGCTCCCACAAGCCCTACAAGTTGTACCAGGTCTCTTCACCTTGTTGCCAACCAGCTGGCCTTTGCCAGCCCTGTGCCCAGAACCTCCACTGTCCTTTCCAACATAACATACACCCCCCAGCTCAACTCTTCTTTGCTGCAAATTCTGTTCTGCATATGATGCTGAAAGCTCTTGGGCTGACTTTGTCAGCAGGAGCTTCACACAGGCACAGAATATCCATTAAACCTTTCACTAATATCTTTGATAGGCACATTTTGGATCCACAGTAATATTTCTCTGAACACATGCTCCTCATTTCGAAAAGTTAACTGGATGCAGAATGAAATCTCAAGTCTTTTTTTCTAATCTCTAAATTGAATAGTGTGAAAGCTTTAGCTATATAGCTGTTAGTTTAAATCTTAAACATGAAACACATAAAATGTAACATTAAATCAAATTACTGTTATTGTAATGAGGGTTTTTTTAAATTAACTGCAAACAAAACATATATTTAAACTTGGCCTCTATGATTTTTCAAGGAACATACCATCACTTTTTTGAAGCTTTTCCCATAGGCAAGTATGTCCTCTGGTTTTTATTTCACCTGTTTATCTATTTATCCATTGCACTTTTTTGCAATACCCCTGGGCCTGATCTTAAGTGCAGTCTTTCTCTAGGAGGGTTTTTTTTTGTGTGTTTTTTGTTTGTTTAAAGCAGGACATCTCCCACAGCATGACAGTGTTAAAGATGTGCACATCAGGCAATATATACATATAAGGTTGAAATGCAGAACTTTAAAGAAAATTATTAAAACATAAGTACTAAACTATACATGCATATAAACATGCCTAACTACTTCATACAATCAGTCATGGTCAAAAATGTACTAGTATGTATAGGACAGCTCAAAAGATTGTATTTCTAAATCTGAAGTTTTTCTATATCATCATAGAATTGTCATATTTTAAAATTTTCAAATTTTATATTGAAAAAGCCATTAACTGTGGCCCTTGACATTGATCTCCCTTATTGTGTTTTGTGCTATTACCTATTATTCATGGAAAAATAATTGCTTTTATTTTTCCCAGTAATTTTTTAAAAAATCTGAGTTCAAAAGTCACCAGTGACTATTTCACAAGCAGGAGCTTTCAACTAACCATTAAAATAAACATGCAGCAAGTGTATTCTTATGATAAAAAACCCCATAGCTCACTGAATGCAGACAAATCCCATATATTATGAATCGACCAACCACATGATTGATTAAATGATGCATGAAAATAGAGGCAGAGGCAAAATAACCTACTTGAACCCAGAAAATTTTCAGACAATAATCATTACCAGCTTTAATTAACTTCAACACAAAAGCGAGGGCTCCTTCTGTTTCAAGTTAATGAAGCTCAAAACACAGACACTACAATTAGGGACAAAGCATAAGTCTACAGCAAGTTGTATTTTAGGATTGAAATAATGGGCTTGGTATTTTAATTTTATAGTCAGCAATTATATGAGATTTAGAAACAAAGAAACAATGCATGCAATTGAAATGTTAAGGTATGAATGTAGCCAGTTTCACTCATTATCTTTCTTATAACCAAAGGCAAGAAAGTAACTTTTTTCCTACAATAAGCAGTATGTACAATACCCTGGAAATATTCCTACTATGATCATCCAAGATTTACTCACTTTCATAATACACAAGTCAGAAATATGACCTCATCTAAAGCTATGAACTGCTTAGTGACTTCTGTCTTGCCTTTCTCATATATATTCATTAAATCTTTATCTATAATTCTAAATTCCATTTAAAATGATTGTTGTGTAGCAAAAAAGCTGCTGTCCCACAAAAATGAATAAACCTAGATTACTTCCACCCTTTTCAATAATTTCTCTATTCCTAAATACCAAGTTGGAAGAATATATGACCTTTAACTTAATCTCATCATCAAGCACCTCTAAAAAAAAAAAAAAAAAGGCACAAAAAGAGAAAAGATGGTCTGCCATTTATTTCTCCCATTTATAGTTTATTAAACTTAAAGATAATAGGAAAAAGGTGGAAAAAAGCAAAGAATGTCTGGGCTTTAGTATCAGATATCACTGTTTATTACTGGCTATCTGCCTAGTAATCATAAATCCATAGGGTAATATTCTAAAATCTTTTGCTTTTCAGGTAGGTGTGAGCCAAAAAGAAAAAAAAGTTTAATTTTCTACGAAGAGCAGAAAACAGCAAGCACAGCACAACTGGGTACCAGGATGCATAAATATTCCTGATTACAAACCCTTTCACATAAAGCAAACAGGAAGAGTTTGAAGCTAACAGTGTGTACATCATGCAAAAGGTATCTCTGTCCCAAAAGATAGATATCGCATAGACTATGAATGAACTGCTCCAATAAATTATATTATTCCTCAGAGGGGAAAGGAGAGCGATGTTATAAACAGTGACTTCAGAAAAGTGAGAACAATAGGGCATTGAATTTTGCAGGAGTGAATTAAGGATCTTTTTTCCTGTAGGAGAGCTCAGTATCATTGACCAACGAGCCTTATAAATAAAAACATTAACTCCAGCGCTGCCTGCTCCTCTAAGCACCTTAAAATTTTGTCCTTTCAATGTATCAGAAACTAAATGTAGACACAAAATAGGTACAGGTACATAGAGAATTAAATACATGTCTCAGATTCTTCAAAATATACTTTCCAGACAGTTCAGAAAGCATGTGATTCTGGCAAAATGCACATCTTGACACAGAGCTTTGAAGATACTGTGCTGTGTATCTTTGGTGTAGATGTCTTAACAAATCAGAAAACAATCTCTGTACATCACCTCCTCCTTGTGCTGTCTGATATGTACCAAATATCTGTGGATAAAGGACAGCTAAGCCAGAGGAGTATTTTTCGAAATTCATCTTGATAGGATGAAAATCCTCAGAACTTTCACTTGCCTTTGACATTGCTTAAACCAAGGAGAGTCATTTTGTTAAAACATTCACCAAGATCTTGACAGGACTAAAGCAGTGTTGCTAAAGGGCTGCTGCTAGCCAGGGAAAGGCACAGGGCTCGGAGTTCAAGCCACAGAGCAGCTGACCTTTTCTGCAGCAGAAAGTTAAAAGCTAATTAGAAAGGATTTTCAGAAGGTGACAAACTCTCTTTTTTTCTAAGGGGAATGATCACTAATTTCTAGGCCACAAGTCTCAATGAGCAAGTCAAACAATTGCCCACTACAAACTGATTTTTAATCCCAAATTCCTGTTTGCTGCCACCAATACACCAAACATTAAGCACTGGCAACTCTAACTTAATCTTGCACAGTCATTTCTCCTTTTCTCTGGCTCTTTAGCTGCTTTCTTGGTTAGTAAGAATTGGAAATTGATAATCCATAGACATCTACTAGAGACATGTTTTTAAACACATCACCTCTGTATGCTCTGACAATAAGATGAGCTTCTCTGAGGTTTACGGCAAAATCAACCAACACACTTTTTTCAATGACATTGCGATAATTCTCTCATCTCCTATGCAGCATTCCTCTCTCACTCCATGTGTATACTTGTTTTGCCAAACTTCTCTGAAACCCATTTTAAAATGGTATTTACCTACTCTTATTCTTTCTCTGAAGGTTTCTTTTGTTTTATAATGAAGCTTATGTCAGGCAGCCTCTTACCATTTATATAATTGCCTAACCTGACACAGAAGACTATGGAGGAAAGAGGGGTTTGCTTTTTTTATTTTAAAGTATCTGAAAATGGTTTCTCCATTTTAGCCTCACAATAAGAAAAGATAATGGTTTTAGAGAGACTTGCAAAAAGATTAGTCATTACTCTTGAAACACAAAGATATTAACACTTAACAGCTTTGTCTTTACACACTATTTAGTTATTTATCCTTCTCCAGCATTCTGTTCTGCACTTTACAGTCGTCTGACACCTAACCCTTTACTGCACTGTCTCTGCTTTCTTCTGCATCCTCCACAGCCTTCCTTCCCACAAACCTCAGTTTCCCCGTGCTTTGTTTAACTTGTTCTGCCTACTCTTACATCCTGGTGTCCACGAGGTGCTCATCTCCCTAGACAACAGTCTGCTTTGAAATGCAGGGAAAGTCAATGACTTCTTAGTTATGAATTGTGGCATGCATGGATCACATGCTATTTTGGCTGTGTGGAAAGGCAATCACATTGACAGAAGCTATTCTGGTTTGGGTATTTCTGGAAAGAATGCTAGGAGTTTTGAATGAAGGCAAATTTTTTTAAGCCTCAAGTGAAGTTTTTGCAAGTTTACACTCAATCCCAGTTTGATATGACAGATTTCAATCTAATTTTAAGGTTGCATCATTAAGTGTTGCTCCTGCTTTTCTGCTAAAAGTTGATTTTATATCTTTTTTTTTTCCCCCACCAAGTCCCCTCCGTCCTTCCCCCCACCCCCAACCCCGCTTGAAAGTGAACATTATCTGCTCCTTCTCTGCTCCTTCTGGTACATCATTATTCAATTATCTGAACAATACTAGCTTATTCCTCTATCTGTTTTATTGGAATGAGTTAAAGATTATCACCTTACAAAAACAATAAAAGAAAGAATTCCAGGTTGCAAACACTGAGTTTTATCACTATTTTAATGAGAACTTCTGTTTTACTTTTAACCTTAACCTGTGAATTTAAGTGAATATGCAAGAATCTCAGCTTTTATTTCTTTTAAACATGTCTTTATTTCTTATAAGATGCTTATGAGGAGCATAAAAAAACCAACCTGGAAATACTTAATGATTTGAGCATGCGAAAGGAAAAACTGTATCTATGTATTATATGTACGTAAATACTTTCTGTTCCATCTTGTTATTGCTGTTAGACCTAACCTGTGATTCTTCTTAGTTTTGGAAAATAAATTTCTTTTGTGCAGAATTGTGCCAGAGAGGAAAAGCCTTATAATGCACTTCAAATCCATCCTCTGAATCAAGTAGAACAGAAACTCAGACTAGGGCCTCTGAGATCCAAAACAACTGCCCCATCCATCAGGCTTTTCTGAGCTGAGTGTCTCACAAACTCATCTGCTGCAGTTGCTTCACATCATATAAATAATTTAATACTCACTAGAGAAGCAACTTGCACAGGCTTCTCATATCCTGAGAGCCCCTCCTATTTGATTATGAGTTGATCTGAAGCACAGGTTTCTCTTGCTCAGGAAAAACTTTTGGGTATCTCAATGTTTAATCGGAGAACTTGAAATTTCAAAAACACTCATGGGATGAGAAAGCTATTTCCTTCTTGTTTCTGGTAGCAAGCAAACATAATAAAGGGACAAATAAATATAAAAGGAAAAATCTCAGGAAGACAAAGTTATCTTCTCAGTCATACAGTTCTAGGTTTCATATTTCTGTGATTATTTACAGCAGGTATCACCAGGCAAAAAGCACTGCGTTCATATTTGATGGGTAGGACTGAATTTATAGCATGTTCTTCAGTACACATTTTACACACCTCAGATAGCGATTGCTGTCACAAGAGAGATGGGCAGGAATAAATCCAGAACTGCCTGGAAACTACTTCTAGTAGTTGTTTAATGAGTCTAACCTGTTGAGGGTACCAAAAGGATGAGTCCTATAACTGCAATCAGAAGAATGAATCTCTAACTTCATGTCAAACTTTCTCAGAAGCAGAACATGTTCTTTGCAGTAGCAAATCCAGACCACAGCTGCTGGTTCCTTTAGTGTCAAACCCCATGAAGACAGAACAGCAATTGAACCAAAAAGGCACAGAATTACTGTTCTTTTTTTGATGGCTCCCTTATATAGTGCAGAATGGCACCAAAATGCCAAACAATTATTTACAGTAGAGAAATTACAAATTTGTTGAAAATCATCTTCTGTGTCTCTGTTTCTGAGACAGTGAGTTAAACTCTGCATTTCTGTGCTTAGCTATCAGACTCACTCCTTGGCAACAGAAGTTATGAACACACATACAAATAAAGACATTCTAGTAATTTACATTCAATTTGTACTTTGAAAACTTAGAAATTCTTCAAAAGATGCATGTGTGGAAGGGTGAAAAGTAATGAAAACTATTCATTGATCATAATTGTCTCAAAACGCTCAAACTTTCCCTGTATCCTCAAAAAAATTCTACAAAACTCCGAAGTGAAAAAAACTAATGAAGCAGCTTACCTTCATCATTAGAATTTGAACTAAAATATCACTAACTTTTTTTTTCTCTAGCTTCATAAAACCTTGTTCTCTTTTTCTGTTCACTTACTGTATGAAAACAGATAAAAGCTTAGAGATTAAATTAACCCAAAAGGTGCACAGCCCCTCTTTCTCTGTAACGCTTTCTGATACTTAAACCCTGCCATGCAAGCAGAGTGAAAGTGATGTGAAAGTCTTCCTCTGAAGGTTACCTTACATGTGCAACAATTCTATAGAATTCTTAACCAGTAACTTCTGAATTCACTCATGTCTCAATTGTTTCATAATCACTTCAGTTTTCCTCTTCCTAACCTCAGCAAATAAACAGGAAAGAGTAGACAAGCTAAAGTGCTCTCCACTGAAAGGGCTTATCCTTAATGCTAAAAATCAATTTGTTGTAGTTCTGGTATTAGAGCAGTTGAGAACTCATTTGAGTTTACAGAAATCAATAAGAATAATACTAAGCCAAGAACTGCAAAGCTGAAGCTTTTTATTATTGTTATTATTTCAGAAAAAAAAATAGAAGTATTTTAGAAAGAAAAAAATAACAAATGGAAAACTAAAACCAAATAAAAATTCTGACAGATATTTTTATCATTAAATATGTCCTGTTGTGTCTTGTAGTTCACTAACTACTAGATTCTCATGCTTCTATTTCCTTTTTCCTTCTTCTTAGCCCTCAAATCTCAATGTAATTCTTAAGAGTTTGTTGCTTTGTTGTTGCTGTTCATTTTTAAGGAATTCCATGTTTGCTGTCTTTCCTTGATCTCCCTTATCTTTTGATCAGTACTGAAAATTTCGAACAGTTCAGAAAACTCAGTAACAACAAGACTTCTGCAAGTCCTGGCAGCATTTCTATATCACAGCTGTATCCAAATTATGTCTCCAGTTGGATGCACATAACCGTACAGAAGAGCTTGTTGCAGTATCACAAGTGTCAGGGGAACACAAAGACAAACCTCTTTTGAGCAGGTCCCGTCTAAGGCACTTCCGGAAAGAGCTCCAGAGGCAGATTCTACAACTGAAAAAACTATAATATTGCCAGGGTTTCTAGCTACTTCTGCAAGAGTTGCATAGAGCCATGAAAAGTTAACAGTTTAGATTGGTGCTAATTAACCATCTCTTCCTAGTGTCTTCTTAAAAGCTTCAGGTGCACTGTCTATATCCCATCCAAACACAACTGAGAACAATTTGGTCAGGAATTTAGGCTCTCGGTTCTCATATTAGGTTTTCAGGCTTGTAGTTTAGAAAAACTGATTTCTGGTCTAGAAAGCAAGCAGCTTGGATAAATAATTCATTAAGCACATCAAACTTCAGATGCTCCACCACTATCTTAAATGCACTTTTCAAAAAGTCATTTAAATCATTGGTTCTGAGTGCTTCAAGCCCAACAGACTTCCCTTTCCATTGTGGATGTTCAGGACTTAAAAAGCTGATTTCAGTCTTGTGGACATTATTCTAACAGCCAGAAAAATATTAATACCAATAGACTGTAAACCTAGTTATCACACACCTCATTAGAAAATCAGTGAGATAATAAATATGCAAACAGACTTATCTGAAATACTAACATGAAAGTAACGCACATTATAATAGGAGTTTAGTAAGATTATGTAGAATAACTATTCTCAATTACCTTTTGTCCTTGCATTTTCCAGTAACTGGCATCAATATAATTACCATCTATTTGATTAATTTTTTATTAAATACTGCATTTAACAATCCATCATCACAAATTTTTGCGTAGTATCATTATACTAAACCAACATTTAGGTCAGAATTTTTTTAAAAGTAGTGAGCAATTTAAGTTACGTTTTTATGTCTGTATTTAAGCTCTATATCTAGCAGCTTAATTCCAAAATTACTGTAGGTCAGGTAGCTCCACTCGAAAGACAACAATAAACTATCTAGTAATATTAACAGTTGTGGGATTAGGCCCAGAATCTGTAGAGTTTATGAACTGGACTAATTCTGTTCCCCAACCCTCTTTTGCTATTTGTGCTTTCTCCTGAAGCTTTGAAGGAGAAAGGTTTCTCTCTCACCTTTTGTAGACTTACAAAAATCATTAAATATGTATTTTAAAAGTACATATTCACCTGTCTAAACCACTGGAAAATCCTTATGTAGCCATCTGCTAATTTATTTAGATTTTTTTCTATAGCCAACATATATACTCTAAGAATAAGGATGAGATGCTCAAGGACACAAAGTACAATTAGGAGTTAACAGCTAGCCAGATCTGTCAGACAGGTACATAACTGTGGTATAGTTTTGAAATCTTCTTCCTCAAGTATAGTATAGATCTAAAAAAAAAAAAAAAATAAAAAAAAAAAATGAAAAGCAAGCTTATACTATTATTCCTTTTTTTATCTCACTAAATTAACTTTGAGAGTATTCCTAAAAGAAAGTAATTGTTTCCTAAAAACTATTTGCTTAATTCTCTTCTAGTATTGTGACATAAAACTGAAATAAGGTCAACCATCTTACTGTAATGGCACTTGAGTCTATCCTATCTTTTATAGAAAGTGAAACTACTACAATCCAAAAATAAAACATCTAGTGATACAGGTGACATCAACTATGCACTAGCCTTGATTCTATTAAAAAAAATAACCTTCCTTTTTTTTTATCACATCACACACATGCAGAGAAAATTCAGCTGGAATATAAGACGAGTGAACTAACGAACTTAATTAACACATAGAAAATAAAAGAACAACCCTGCAAATGTATGTGTAATGAAACAGTTCAGCAAATGAACCAGTAATCATAATGAAATTTTTTATTACTTCCTTCTGTCACTGGGGTCAGAAGCATGAAAACTGGGTAGGAACAGAGTATTATAAATCTTTATTGACCCTAAAATTAATATCTTTTTTTGAAGTTTGTAAGAAACAAAGTGCAAGTTACTTTTACTGCTCCATTGAGATCTCCAGCATCAGTTCCACTGCTGATCATCCACCTACTGAGATTATTGAAAACCAGAAATAATACAACAGTATAATAGATCTTATCCTCACTCTGTTCAGAGAGTGACAATACTCTATGAATTTCTATGCTATTTCTATTCTAAGAAAGAGCTGAGATACAATCATGTAAATACTATGATACTGTAGAGGGCTTAGGTGCCAACACAGACCACACGCCTGCTGTTTAAGTGTGCTTTACCACCTCGCTAGTAACTGCATTAAGAACAGCAGCCGAGTATCACATTGGTCTGTTTTTACACAACAAAATCTGTCCAGTTTCTAGTGATTTGAGGAAATACGGTGGTAGGAGAAAGCCTCTAAGCCCATGTGGTTCTATTGGCTGCATGTGCAACAAATTCTTAGGTATATGACAGCTCCGGGGAAGAGTTTTCCACTTCAGAGTCTCTTCCAGGGGTCTGAACATAAACTCTACCACAGTGTTCCTGTGAATCTTAAGAAAGCAGTTTATATCTTGGGAAACACATACCCAAGCACAAAGGAGGTAAATGATCAGGAGGCTATATTTCAATTAACAATGAATCATTAGAAATTATTTGAAATTTATTTTTAATTTTTTTTTATTTTTAACAGGAGACATAAGTGTACTTTTCCTATCTCTTGCTGGGTCTGTGCTTGGCAATTGACACCTATATTTTTTTTTCATCATGCTAAAAAACACAAAATCGGGAGGAATTCATTTGAAATAGAGGCAAGCACAGAGACAGTGTCCTGTGTAAAGCAAGATGAACAATCCTTTAAGGCTATAGAAATATTGTGACAAGGCAACTTGCTGGAGCAATACAAATGGTAATTTATCTTATATTCCCAAATACATTATTAGGTATGGTTAAAGATAGTAATTCCACTTAGTAATAGCTTGAAAACAGTCTTTAATAACACAGAATAACTTGAAACCATACCCACCAGGTGAGAAAACCCTGGATTAGGTTAAAGGTTCAAGTATAAGTAACATTTAGCAGGTCATTTCCTCATAACTTGATAAAACTGCAGCTCTTGGTTCACATCCCTAACATAAAAAAGAATCTCCCAAAGCCCAGACACTGCAGGGTAAATCTTTAAAGTCAGGTCTTACCAATTCTTAGTTCAGCCATTACTCAAACATGCAATATATAATGCTGATGAGTTAAACATCATACCACTATTTTAATTTATTTCTTTTGATTTACTGGGAATTTTATTTATGTTTAAAACTACAAGGTTTTTGTTGGTGGTGTCAATAGATTCGGTTCAGGGATAGACAGTTGAGTGCTTAGACCATTATAGAACATTACAGGATATTGATTAGAACACCTATAGAATAGCTAAGAACGAAACTAATAATGCTACTGAGAAAAATGCCCAGAAGGGATCGGGTCTAGCCTAACCAAATAAAATAGTTTCAGCACTGCTGAAGAGAATACCAGCAGTCTAAAAGATGAGGTCTTCCAGTTATTATTTTCTTTAAGTTGGCGTTTTTTCACAGTCAATAAAAATATTAATTTAAGTTTATTTCTCCCTTAAATCTTTTTTATGTAATAACACAATATTATCTATACTGTCCTCAAGACATAGAAGGTGATGTTGGACCAATAAAAAGCACTTTCTTTATGTGCTCTCTGAATTTCCAGAATATCTGAACACAAAGAGTGCAGACTGGTGCTGTATCACATGTCACTAATTCAAAGCTTTTAACCCTGTCTTCCACATGTCAGCCAAGGCAACACAGATGCCAGAAAAACTCCTCTTTGATAGCAGAATTATATACACTGTATATTATATAAGCCTTCTGTCCCCCTCCACTTCGATGTACACTATCAAATCATCCTGGTCATTATTTTATATTGAGCAGATGGTATCAGGAGATTTTTGATAAAGAACAACAATCACCCAGCAAGGGTTGCAAAGGGGTCACTGAAACCAAGATTAACAATTGATTAGCTTTAATGGACCATGACAGTAATAAACAACAGAGCTCTACACAAAGATTTGATTGTCCTGTTAATGCTGCTGACACAAATGGTTTTTAACTGGCTTCCTGAAAGTGTTAATATCTTCAAAACCTCAACAAATGAAGGACTTGGTCAAAGGGAGAATCCTGCAGTGAAGCACTTACAGTAGATCTCTAAAAAATTTTTTATCAAGTGTGTTTCTGATTTATTCAGACAATAGCTCCTATTTCTCCAAGACTTATAGTTGAAAAAAGTAAAATACAGCACACCTCTCTAAGGCTGAAATGTAATAGAACTCTAAAGCATATGAATACAGAAGCCAGCATTCACTGAATACAACAATAATGTGAATTATCACTTTCAATGCATTCATTTTAACCTTACTCCAATATGGACTAACAGATCTCAGTATCAAAACCTTCTAAACTCAATTTTTTTTACACTTAGTTCTGAAAAGTTCACTCTTTTTATCCTTTCTGCACAGAAATCAGTAGTTTGCATCATATTTTAGTTAAAATAAAATGCTTTATGATTACTGGAAGTAACCACGGTAAAATCTGAAAATAGAACTTACAGATCTGTATATTTCTTAGATATATGTAGGGAGAAAAGTCTAAGGAGAAAGTCTCCATTTCCCTTAATGCCTAAGCTCAAAATTTAAATGACATGACAAATATACAGAGAAGGTTTTCAAATCAACTCTAGATAGCTGGAGACGAAGTAAACAAGACTCTCCCTAACAAGTCATTCAAGAAACCGAGGATATAGGAATTCATTAAATGCAAGGAGGTATTTATTCATTTCAGTATTGAGTAACACTGTCTATTAGACTTTCCATTTTCAGTTAGATTACTTGGTTTCTAAATTAACCTGGTTTTTTAATTGTCTTATTTAAGCAAATGTTTTTCTTTAAAGCATTTTTAATTGTGAGCTGCCGCAGTGCTGCTCTCTCCTGTGTTATTCCTAAAGGCAACATTTTGAGACAATAATGGCACAGCTCTAAGGACTTATAGATAAGAGAAAAAACTGTGTCTGCTCTAGACTCGAATCCAAACACAAACCATTTGCACAAATCAAGGTCATACTAATCCCATCCCTATGGGTCCCACCCCATCTGCAAATGCAACTCTCTATAGAACAATACCTTGCCAGTATACTGCAATGATGAAATATGTTGCTAATTATTGTGTTTAAAAATCTTGACCTAAGCAGTCATGTAGGGAATTTAAATGAAAACTCTAAAAGAGTAAAATCCACCTGCCTGATCTCTCAACATACAAACACTAAATGTGTAACCAGTCAAAATACTGAGCCAGACTTCATTAATTCAATTTTCTGTAATCAGCATCCTTCTGTTACTCACATACTTGGCTTTGTACAGCAGTTCAAGTAAACTACAGTATAAACTGTTATAGTATACACTGATGATACATATTAAAGAAAATAATTATTAATTACCTGTAAGTCAGCATCAAATTCATGTTTCAGGTAAGCATCTTCTGCAGCTTCAACAAGACGCTGAAAAAAAGAAGTAAGTGTCTTTTTAAAATAATAGACCGCATTTTTAAATAAAAGTATTTCTTTCAGTATAACAGGAGTTTTTTGAGAATTGTATAATTCATTGTCACCACATGATACCTGCTATGATACTTCAAAGTATAAAAATAAATTATACAGATATTAAAAAAACCAAACAACCAACCAAGTTTTTTTAAATACTCAGCTTCTATGATTGGTGGTACAAAACTCTCAAAATAGCTCAACTTCTAACTAATGAAGTGCTTAGCATCCTGCAGTTCCCATTCCAATAGTGATTTTGAAAGAACACAAAACAAAGTTGCTTTCACACTGTTCCTTATTTTGCACATGGGAGCCCTTCTTAAAATTAAAATAGGAGGTATTTCACAATAATGCACTTGATTGCAAGCAATTGAAAGAAAAAGGAATTTCTAAATGACATATCAAATAGAAAAGATTAGAAAAATAGAGAGTAGGCTTGTTTACTTAGCAGATTTGAAGTGCTGTGCATACTACCTTAACATGGTGCATAAACACAAGAAGATTTTTCTGCTGTAACTGAATGGCAGAAATTCAGTAGTATTTTTTTTTCCTGTTAATAATATTCAGAACTCCCTGTGGTAGCTATTGTTCCTTACCACGATCATCTGAAGGAAAAAAGGAATTGCACTAAAACACAGCTACTTGAAAAAAATAATTCATATAAGGGTTTTCTGCAGATATTCTCTTGTGAAAAGACATTATATCTTTCTCAGGTTTTATTCAGTTCTGAATATTTTACCTACAAAATTAATTATTTCTAGTTTTTATTTAATCTACCTGTACATTCACATATGTAAAAAATCCTAAATTAATCAAAGAATGATCTGTCACAGAATATTAAATATATTACTTTTATTTTCTTTGGCCTATCAGACACAGGTACACATGCACATTTTCAAATATTTTGGGTCATGAAGCAAGTGAGCTACAGGCTCTGATGATACACAGAGTGGACAACTGTGCACACTTTTGCTTCCCTTTTCAGAACTGTGTGTATTTCTTTGAAGTCTTTGGATATAAATCAAAATGGAATCAGAATTCATATCGATTGCTATACAATTTGAACTATAATGGAAATTGAACCAAGAAAAATATTTCTGGTTGCCAATTCAGAGTAAATGGTTCAAGAAAGCCCTGACAGTTTAAGGCAGACCCTCGTTGCTCAGAGGGAGCATCTGTGTTCACGAAGGTCTGCAAAGCAGCAGCGTGTCACAGTCTTTCCTTCCACATCTTGGTCTCATTGCATCGCTTATCCACAGGTGAGCAGAAGCCTCACTAAGCCCTCAGTCCTCTGCTGGGATTCTAAGTCTTCCCTGAAGATGCCAGTGGGAAGGGTTTTCATACCTTTTTCCTTAGTGTAGCATTACGCATCTCAATGATTCGATGAAAAACTGGAAACACTACTGATGCCTAGGTTGATACAGAAGAGCAAGAGATAGCAGAAGTCCACCTTCCCAGAGCCCTGTAGTGTGTGTGCATCCCTGTCATTTGACTGTTCCCACCTTTAAAAATCTTGTCCCATAAAAACCCAGCTGGTCTTAGCAAACCCCTTTGACCTAAACTGGATTTGAACTGAAATGGCTCTAACCCCAGGCAAGTCAAACCAGAATCGAACTGAAAAATGTACTGGTTCACCTTCCCACATACACAGGGAAAAGAACCCAACACCTAAAGGTGCATCACAACAGGCTGTGCGAGGGGAAGCCATGAAACAATATTTCAAATAATACAGAAAAATTCTATGGAATTGTTCCTACTGCTCCTGCACTGAATGAGCAGTAGTGAAAACAGACTTTGCCATTTGAAAGGTTATCAAACATTAACTTGACCCACAATTTTTTTTTTGCATTTAGAATTTAAAAAGAGAAGTGGCACAAACTAATTATTCTGAGGGGGAAGCCTCGCAGCAACTGAAATAGATTCTTAAACATTTGAATGGTCTCAGAAGTTCAGCACATTAGTGAGCTGTTGAAAGTATTTTACACATCCAGCCATCATTTTTAAGTATGAAAAGGTACTTTATCTAGAATAACTACTCTAATTCAATGCATTTCTGCAGGTATGTACTCCTTTATACTGAAACCACAGTTGCATTACCACTCTGTGCACATCTAATACAAAAGATCATCATTCTGATGAGTCTGAGGGGAAAAAAGTGAAAGAAGGGGAAAAAAAAAAATTCTTCATACAGAAATGAATACAAGGAAAAGAGATACATGTTTTGCTTCCTGTGCTGAAGTATTTACTTACTCACTGGAAGAAAAATTATAATAGTATTTCATGAGATAGCAGTGCCTAGATATTAGTACCTAGTGGGCTAGAAAAATAATTCATGGGTTCTTATATAGTTTGTATTGATCCCAATGTGTTTCAATTACATTTTTGCCTCAGTGAAATAAATTCAAACTAAGATTTATCCCCCCATTTAAGAAACAGCTAGAGGAGCATAAGATGGGAAATAGTAGAAACATCTGGTAAGAAGGGAAGCTCAGAAATGAAAAGTAGTGATGGACACTTCCTTGATTTATTCATTAAGAGTTCAGTTGTTACATGTGTCCTTTAAAAAAAAAAAAGTTACATTTCAGCAACGTTCTCTATAGGAAAGGGAACAACAAAAACAAACAATCTACTGACACATATTTTTCCTTGAAGATGTAGACAAAAACACATGTGCATACTATATGCTTCACCCTCACAAATCTAGTAAGAAAATTAAAATTTTGGTACCCACTGTAGACAACATGAGCATACAATGCATTTTGTACATAATAGTCCTTAAGCACAGTTTGCTTTAAATATCTCAACACCATTATGAAGCAGACCATAAGAAATCTAGGAAAGCTCCAAAATGCAAGCTAATAATAAGCCTAATTCCACAACATTACATATTAGTGGATACACACAGATGATATTAGTATGAAAAAACGGTATCTAAATGTTTGGGAGGTTTTTTTGTTGGGGTTTCGGAGGGATTTTTGTGTGTTGGGCGGGAGGGGGGGGGGGGTTAATTTAAAAGAAGTCCACAAAGGGATGAAGCACCATGGAAGAAATTCCTTAACACCCTGGAGGCAAAAGTATAAAAACCACACGTACTACCGCAACATTTTTATATTGAGACCAAAAATCCATTTTAAAATCTTTCAATGACTGAATGATTATCAAGCAATGATTTTCAACATTAGCGTGATTAGTGATTTTAACTTAAGTTTATAATGATATTCTTAATACAAATGCCAATATATTTTCATTTGAATAATTATGATCTAAAACCATTGCTAAAGAAGTAAATGCTTACCAAGATGTGGGTATCCTTAAAGGAATTGTGGCTCATCTACATGCATTTACATACATAAACAGTGAGCACCATTGTTGCTCACTGAGTTGCACCATTTAAGGGTCTATATTTTAGGAGTATCTAGATCTACATGTGGAAAGGTGTTTGCATGTGCATGCACAGACAAGTCAAGGACAGCATATAGTCTTGAGATAAAGAACAATTTTCATGTCCTATGGCACAGTTCAATTGAGGTTCCCCTAGTTAAAGAACTAACCTTATAACTTTCCCAATACATGTAAATATGAGAAAGATTAACTGACTTTTCCAGTATATCACAATGCAGCATGGATAAAAACAGGGCATGAACCAGGAGATAGAACAAATATCAAAAAACCTTCAAATATCAAAAACCCTCAAAATGGTCACCAAAACACAATGTTAATATTTGGCATTTCTAGTAGCACTAGTATCACAGATAACATAGAGAAGGCTGAGAGAAGAAAAAAATGTCTGTTCCCTTCCAATAACATTAAAAAAAAACCAAACCCCAAACACCTCACTATGATATTTCTGAATAGGATAATTTTCTTGATAAATGGTATTTTAATTTTAGCAAACTGATATTCCCAGATAAATTCTCATTCAAGTTAGGTTGTTATAGAGATAGTAAAAGAAAGGTGAATAAAACAGAATGGATGAGGAAAAATAGAATCCAACAGAAAGTAAGGGGGAAAATGGAACAGACGGACAGAAAGGTGAAAGTAAATGAAGAAAATAACAATTTCAAGGAAAAACATCATGCAAACATCGAGCATAGGGTACCCATTTTAGCTTCTGAAAAGATTTTTACTCTTTCCATATACCTTGTAAAGGGTTTCAGTTTACTTTTCAATGATTATTCTTCGTGAGAATCCCATTTTGAAGTTAAATAAGTTCATAGCATAACAAAGTTTGAAACAGTTTCTGAAATCCTGAACTGCAGAGGTTTACCAACCTTTATCCATAAATGCTGACTGAAGTTATGTTCCTGTCTCTCTTCAGCTAGCAAATCTTGAAGAAACACATTTATATTTCATAATTTCCTTTCTATTTTTCTAAGATAAACCAACTGCTACACATAAAACCAGAAATGCTGCTAGAAATTGTTCCTCTCCAAACCAAACTGCTACAAATTTCAAAAAAGACGACTAGTACCAAGTAGGTACTGATGTTATCTCAGTCCATAACAATAATAGTTCATATTTCATAAGAGTAATATAATAAAATTTAATGTCAAAATAGCAAAAGAAAAGTTATATTGTGATGTATTTAAACAGAAAATGAACGATCAACCCTCTCAGTTGTAGATGCTCCTTCTTTACTTAGTCCCAGGCTCATGCCTCACTGCTACAAAAATAACCAAGCACAGCTTCAGTTCTGTCAGTTAAAAACTGTGAGCTTGTCAGCAGCCCTTCTACTAACATTTTCTTCCCAAACTCACTAGGCTCTGCCTTAGCATTTCTTTCAGTACATTACATGAATCTTGCCAGTTTGAACCCTTACCTCCATGTTGTCCTACACATTGCAGAATTATCATTTTTAGGCCTATGAGAATTTCATCCAGAGTATGTCCAACAAGGGCCACCAATTCTGACCCTGTTCTGAGCAGGGGGGTATCATGGTCATTAAAAAAAAGGGTAGATAAACCTATAGGAGGCTCTTATATCCCATCATCTGAATGCCTTCAACCAACAGCAAAAAAATAGCCCGGAAACCTAATGCACTTTCTCATCATTTTCCCATGGCATCAGATTTGTTTGAGGTTCACCTCCTACACAGACTTTGTATAAACCTTCAAGGTTGATTTGAGGTGTGTTTTGGAAATGAAAAATAATTACAAATCATTCTTATTAAAAAATAGCAGAATGTCTAAACCCAAGAAAATCCTATGAATATACTGCACTGAAAGTTTGTCCTGAAAAACAACAGCATGTAGGAAAAAACCCAGGAATTTATGTAACTTTAAAAGTCTGCCTCCCAGACTCCTAGGTATGGAATTGTAACAGAGATTTCGATCTTAATCAAATGTAAATAAATTTTGGCAATAAAGACAGCAGGTAGCAAAACAGAGGAAAACTAATCCCTGTCTTTAAAAGTTTATTTCTTTCATAACTTGTAGCAAGTTTTCTGGTACATTACCAAGTGAAAACCAGCAATGTTCTGCATATGGAAAATACAACTACCAACAGTTACCCTTCTTCAGGTAAAATACTCAGTGCAATTTTAATAACCTTACTATTGATTTGAACATCTAATTTCCAATCAAAATTCACAGTAATTGAGTTGTGAACATGCCAAAAATATTTCCTAAAGTGCAGCCAGATAACTATTTAAAACATAGTTCAGCAGTTGAGTATATTCCTGGGAGAGAAACCAGAACTTGTGTTTCAATCATCAGAGCAATTTTCTTCACTGGCTTCTTCGTGAGAAGCCTATGCTGTGCATGTGGGAGCACTCAGTAACAGATTACCAAACTTTCAAAACATTACCCAGGTACCTTCCTATGACTTCCCCATTTTGGGGTTCATTTCAGAAGTGAAAAAGGGATTTCCTTTCCAGGAAACCTGGAAGGTTGCAGGTGGTTTGAAAACTTCTGAAAAGGTTGGGCTGTTTTGGGAAAGAACAAGATTTATTAGCATTAAGTGAGCTTAGGTAATATCCTGGCATGGGTGGTAATTCCACTACAAGTCCTCCTTACTTCCATCAGAGTTCTGGAGTTTGCTTCTTTCACAGTTCATTTAATAGAGAAGGTAAAGAAGCCAACAGAGAATATTTGATGCTGTTCATCAGTAACCCTATTACTTTCTATGCTTGAAAACAGTATCATGTAACACGGCAATGAATGTACCAATGTGCAAACAGGCCTCTTGGTCTCAACATTTTATTGCAAATAGCTTTGCACATGTTTGCTGTAACCAACGGAGGAGCAGTGTGGATATTGGAGACTGATGCTGACCTTGGAGGAATATTTGCTACCATCAGAAACGTATGAGGCAGGGCAATGACAACAGACTTGCCATTTGGCTGGTTTTATTCTTGAGACTGGGGAGAGGAAGAGGTGAGCGGGAACACAGACAGTTTTTTTCAGAAAGCCCAGCAGCATGTTTTATTTCCCATCCTGTTCTCCTCAGCTATGAGGTATTTTTTAGGAAATTCTATCACTAAAATTGCTGTTGCTGCAGCTAAGATGCACTGAAAAATATTTAGCTCCTGTTATCTGGATAATAGATTTCCTACTGCTTGTAGTTTAAGACATATCAATCTTATGATGAATGGCATACAAAAAAAAGACTGCTCTATGACTGCTATCAAGTCCCACTGCAACAACTCACTAGACAGTGCTCAGTCACAGTAAGTGCTGCATCAAAGCACAATCAAAGCACAAATTATAAATAAAATATAAAAATAAATTAAGAGCCTAGCAATTATTGTAAATAACTTCAATTATCCACTTATATTCATTCAAGACTGGCAGATTTTCAGGTTTATCATTGTTGGAGTACTAGCTGTTTTTTTGAAGCAACATAAAGAGTTCAGCTTGGCAAAGAGCTGGACAAACAGAAATGAAACTGTAAATGGATTAAAGTACATGACACTTGCACATTGCATAACAGTGGCTAAGACACTCCTGGAGTAATTAGATGCATTTCTAACTTAACTGGGTCAACACTGTATTTAGTTACAGCATCTGGAGATTGCCCTGGCATGGAAGGAAGACTGCAGATGAAGAAGGTAACACATTTCTCTTGGACTGAGTTCTGCTGTGCTCGAGGCTGTGCAAAGCCAATATATCAGATACAAAATATGCAGATTATCAAATCTGCTCCCACCATGTTATGTCTACCATAAAGCAGAAAGGAATGATGTGTTAAATGAGGTTTTATTCCATACTTCTAATTCTGCATGTCCCAGACATCCAGGAATCAGTTCAACTGCAGACACAACTTAAAGCTGTTTCAGGGCTATTTAAAATGTAATTTGCCTGCCTAGGGTACAGCAGCAACCATGTCCTTCAGCCACCTCTCCTCCTACCTCAGGGCCAAGGGGAAGGTTCTTCAGCATTTCACACCAATCATGTATTCATCCAAGGTTGGGTAATTATCTGGAAATAACTTCATGTATCTTTTTAATTCCACTTACAATATAGCAACACAAATTGTAAAGTTTTGCTTTCAATTAATAATTACAACTCATATGTTGCTCTCTTCCATATAAATTTAAAAATCTATTTACAATATTGCTTTGTAAAACACCTTCCAGAATCAAGGGAAGTTGGCCTGTGTATGCATGTTGGCCTAAATATTCACCTGTGTACACATACATTTATATATATTTATTCAATACTAACCTATATGTACTATTATGATCCTTATTCCTGTACCAAAATAACTTGATAAAAACATCTGATGTATGAAGCTTTTTCACACATTTATGCTACCACAGGTTATAGTCTTTACCTGACTATCACAATCACTATCCTGTTTCAATAATGCCAGACTCTCTTTCTGCATTTGAGTGTAGTGAGGACTTCCACAATGTCTCAGCAAAAATTGTTTGCCCTCAGCTCTGACAGCTCTCAACACCATTGCTAGATGCTTGGTAGATATTGCTGAAGAAAGATTTGGGATAACTGTTTCCATGCAAGTTCATTTAACACAAAATTCTCCATTGGTAGGATTTACCTCACCGAACCTCATCTATTTCAAAGTTAATCATCTCTCTACACAAGTTAACAAAACATCCTTCATATGTAGACAGAAAACTCCAAAGGTGTTACTTGTCTCATTCTAAAATAGCTCATAAGACACTGGGAAGAATGTTTGAATTTTTCCTTCACTCTTTTTTTCATTAGATGTTTAACTTTATGTGAATGAAGTTAAGAGAGATGAATCCCACACCATATGTGCAACATAAATGAGCTAAATTGAAATATTTCCATGCTCACACAATAGGGGAAAGGAGTCTTGAGGCAACACCTTGTCCAGACAGCAGTCCTGGGACTAGTTGAGGTGTTTCTGTTCTGCTTACATTTAGAAGCAGCAAGTGAAAGCAATTGTCTTTTCTGTGTTCCCTCCCTCAGCTTTTTCCTCACCTCTGCACTAAGGCTGAATCCCTCAAGTTAATTCAAATTCAGCTTGCAATTTGTGGTCCAGTTCAACAAAATCAGCTATGATATACTGTCCCTCTTCCAGTTTCCAAGCAGATTATTATCACACAACAGCAGCAAAAAACTCTCAAGATTTATTACTCAAAACAAAGGTCAGTTCCAGAGTTTGCAGGGACTTATTTCCGTTGCCTAGCCCAGCACTCCATCACAAGACACTGAGCCTTGTCTTTGCTTTCAAACCAAGCCATGAAAACAGTAGGTATTTCTCTCTCAAGTGAAATCAATTGAACCGCAGTTTTTAACTTCCTACAGGGTCAGGATTTCAGGGAAACTTAAAAAAAAAAAAAAAAATCAAACCAAGTTTTCTCCTAAAATCTCCCCAACTCCCTATTGCAAGGGGAATTCTCTAAGCTAGATATTGAGGCTAATAGAGTATTATTGCAAAGATGCGAAGAAATAAGTACTTCATGAAGTAAAGGGGTGGTGTCTCCTCAATACCTGGAGTCAGTTTAAAATGGAGATACAGTGAAGATACTATAGCAAATATTCCATCTCTCACATTGACTGTCCTGAGAATTTGAACAAATCAGTATTAGCATTGTTATATTTCTATAATTTTACAACAAAAACATTACACTAAAAGTTCAAACACTATTATGGATCCAAAGTCAAACTAAGACAGAAAATACCAGAATGCAGTTGCCTCTAACTTCAGTCCTTAGTACTGTATTATCACTTTGTCCATATGATTTTTCTTGATTAGAGCACTGAGAAGTACCATCCAGGACCTTTGCAGTCCTCACTAACAGAGTGAGAGAAGTTCATACCCATTTCTGTATGTATCACCAATGGATTTTGCAAGCATTCACCCAAGACTTAGAAATCCAGTTTTACAGGTACAGATTCTTTGGCCCTTTTCCAATGTACACAATTCTGCCTTCAAATATAACCATGGCTTACTCCTGTTCCTTTCCTATCTGACCACATCAATAGACCTACTCATATTTCTTTCCTATCCCTCTCTCTACATCCTGAGCTTATTAAGCTCATATTGTGTGTCCCAAACTCCACTGCTAAGATTTTTCATACTACTCTGCCTCTTCTCTAGCACCTACCAATTACTCTTCCTCCTTCTTCACATCAGCCTTGGCATCCACACTGCCAAGCATGTTCATGACCCGTCTTTTCCAGGCCCCTATCAACACCTCATTCCTCACTCTGACAACCAATATTTCCAGTTTTCCCTATTCCCTGTACAATCTCATTGACCCCTCCTAGAATCTCTTGTATTCTTTATGTTTCTAAATCCCAACACAGTCCAATCCTGTTCCCTTTGTCTCCTTAAACCATCTCAGTATTCCCCATTCTCTGCTCTGCTTGCTCCAGTACCTTCCTCAGCTTCTCCTAAATCCATCAACAGACTCCTTAGCCACTGACCCTTCCATTTGCCAGCTCCCTAATGTGAACTCAGAGAGAAATGAGACAAGAAAACTCTCCCCTTAAGTCTCCTTAATCTCTCTCCTGGGTCTAGAATGCAACATGGATGCACTGACAGTGCCTCAGGAGACAAATACTTTCCTTTCCATACCTGCTGCTGGGTCAAGCCATAGGAGACTAGCAGTGCAGTGGCAGGAAAGCCTTGTCCAGCCATGTACTGAAAAATCACAGTGCAAAGAATTTTCAAAGATTTCACTTACAGACAGTTTTGCTCCGATACGTTTCTAATGACCATATGCCTCTATGTGCAGAGTTTCCAAATGGTAACAACTTGATCCAGCTGGAACAGATTTTCAAAGAAAATCTTGTGTCAAGGCCACATCCCTGCCAATTTCAAAAGTCGGTTCCCAAGCATAGGAGTGCTATGGAGTCTTAACAAAAAGAACATCAGTGTTATTTCTAAAAGAGTAAACCAATGCATTTTCCCCTAGTTTCTTTCCTGGAAACAGCTGAAGTTCAAAGATAAAATTCCAAGCTTGTGTTGTCTCCTGGACCATACTTTATCATTCTGAAGACTTGATTGCTGTTGAAGATGCTGAAATTAATTACAAAAGCAATTTTCAGACTAAGTGATAATTTAGTCTTTTCATAATTTTGTATGTTCTGGCAGGTCTGGTAAGAAAAAGAAAAAAGGCTACATTGAAATTCTCTGGTCACACATTAATCTAGCTGATTAATCCTGGAATCTTATGTCCACACTTAGTAACTAGATATTGGTTCCATATACCTAGAAGGATTCTCTGGTACACTACGAATTAATGCTGAAGTCACAGAATACTATGGGGGCAGCACTTTTCTAAAGTCATGCTTATATACAGACATACAAGCCTGTATATAGGTACAGACTCCATCCCATTTATTCATTTATTTTTTAAATAAATCTTTTTGTAATAACAGTATTTTTTGCTCTATCTCAAGAACAATATTAAACTGTCCTTGTAATTAAAGGAATATTTGCAAATTCCCAAACCCAAAGGAAAGGCTGCATTGCATAGTCGAAACCTTATCTGCTTACTTTGTAAAGATAATGAGTTCAAATCCAGTGGGTGCTTTGTTTTTTATTAAGAAAAGTCTTGTAACTTGTATTCCCCTAGTAACCAAAAGATTGCTATAGTTTTACCTCTTAATTAGTTTTTATCAACTGAAATGTTCAGCATTTAATTATCATATGTAGGTTTATTTGGAAAACAAGGTAAAATATGGAACACAGCACCTCACTTCCATTAAGTTTGACACACCTTTGGATTTTGCTACAACCCAGGGAACTCATTTTACAGAATAGTCCCATTTTTCTTCATAATTTTTCCTCTTGACTCTCAAAGTACTTCTAAAATGCACTTGGGGAGAAATAGCAGTCTTCACATTGCTAACTAACACCTGCAGGTTCAAAAAGTGACAACCAAAGACTGCAACCAAGCTGACAAAAACTATTACCTTATGTTTGCAGAGGCCGTGAGTAAATTATAACAATAGTTTTCCACTTATTTTGGATTATAGGAGAATATTAAACCACCCCATGCTGCTGGCAAGGCTTCCTCTATTGGCTGAACAACTCCCTTAGCCACCACCACAGGCCCTTCAGCCATACATTCATCTATAACCAGCAAGCATGCTCCAACCTTAAAAGTCCTAAAAAGGACAAAACCACCAAGGTCATTAATACAGCTACAAGCACTTTTAACTTCCAGTTAACTCTGATCCTGAAAAACATGCACAAGACACTTTTTTTCCCTAACAAACCATGAAGCCCTGAAGACCTATACCTTCTCTGTTTTTCCAGTCCTAAACCCACACACTACTGTAGGAGAATCATAAAAATGAGAGAGATAGAGAAGAAAGGAAAGACCTAAGCTAGCTCTCTGGTTCCACATGGAGGTAGATTTCCCTTTTGTTAAATCCTTATTCCATGGAGCTGCCTATGCTTTGCAGGTCAACGCATCGGTGAACACCTGGACTTTGTACACTCCAATAAATCAATACCTGGCACTGGCAATGGCCACTGGCACTTTGGCATGGCCAAAGCCAGGTATGAGAATGGGAGACAGTTCCTCCAGCTCAGAGTTTGCAGGGTGACAGCAGGTGGCTGGCTTAAGCAAACACATCGGGCCAGCCTTAATTACCTTTGTGTAACCCCACTGACACCAGTGAAAGGTGTTTCCGATAGACCTGGTGTATTTGTGCAATGTGCAAATTTCTCATCCACTGATTATTAAATCTGTTGGGCAATCTCTCTTAAAGACCGATGTATTAGACGTGGCTTTTAAGTAGTGTCTTTCATGCCCTTTTAGCAGTTACAACCCATTCCAGAGTAATAAACTGAATAAAGTGATTTGCAGTATCTATCATGAGAAATATTTAATACTATTGAAACAAAGATTAAATGAAATATTTTTTCTACAACAAAAACATAATTATTGTTTTTACTACACCAGGATACAAAGATGAACCAAATATGCTCAGTAATTAGGCTTTCATCATAGACCCTTGAAAAAAATAAACACTGAATTAAAATGAAGAACACTTCTGTGTACACTAAAATGGCTCAGGAGTTCCCATAAACCGGATTTTTTCTATTTCTGATACATGACACAGTCAATATAAACTATATAAGAACCAATAAAGAGTAATAAAAATTACCAAAAAAGACAGAGCAATGACTTCTTGCACCAAAAAATTCCTCAGCAGTCTACTGTAGCTATTGTTAGAAGATCTGAAATAAGAATTAACTGAAAAACCTCAGGAGAAATATTTAGTGTAATCAAAAAGAGAGAGTATATGGAGATAATGCATACATAATAAACAAGTATTTATAATAGAAACTACAGGTCACTTTACACCCTTCTTTCCATGGTTCTGTACAATTTTCAAATGCTTACAAGCAATTTGCCTATCACTTTTGAACTCAAATATTATACTAGTAAGTTCTCCTACAATTTCTTCATTCTCCTCACTTGTAACTCGATAACAAGGTCATTAACAAATGTTGGCACGTTACTAACTTTCCCAAGATTTCTGTACTACTCAGATTTCCTAAACTAACTAGAAGAAACCTTTGCTTTAGCAGAGGTCTGACCAAGCCCTACCATAAAACCCATCCTCTCTGCACAACCTGTTTGCCCAGAGAGCAGACGGGCATCTTTTCAGCATTTTGCTCTGTGGGGAGGTTCTAGTACAATGTTACCTGAGTGCAGAGGATTTTTCCAAGTTTGGCTCTTCTTTGATCAGTTCTTAAAGACACAGCTTTTTGCATTCAAAGCCCACCCGTGGTCACTGCAGGGCTGCTGCAAGTGGTCTGGAAGGAGCAGGGTTTGATGCAGACCCTGTGCCACTGGGTGAGGGACAACAGAGCTGACTGGGACCTTAATGAAGCAACAAGTGATTTAGATACGTGTCCTCAGTGGTGACAGCTACACAAATGTATACGGTTTCATAGGACATCACTGTCACAAACTCTCCCCAAAAACATGCTGCAAATTTTATCCATAACCATAAAGACAGTAATAGTCTAAGTAACTTTGGTTAATTTCTAGTCAATTGTTTATTACAGTACCATAGCTTTTTAAATGTCTGTATAGATATAAATAAAGGTAGTTAAATATAATTGCAAGGTTGGAGTCTTTCTAAAATGAATATAATTTTTTGCTTTATACAATCATTTAAAAAAACCTCAGGAGAAATACTATTTAAAATACAAAATAAATAGCCAAATTTTTTACACGTCTTCAGCAAAGGTCATGATTTCTCATTAGATACTTTTTTTAAAAAAAACAAACAAACAAACAAAACAAAACTAGGCTCTAATTTATAAGGAAATGAGCTGTGCCTTGCTGGGGTTTCTACCCAAAGACTTAGAAAGGGAAATCAACTACTGTACCATGAATTTTTATGTAAGTGGATTATTTCTATACAGTTCGTGTTGATTGATGAACACAGCAACTTACTGATTTAGTGTGCTAGATCCTAGTAACATCTCCAAAACCTGAAATACTTAAAGCACTAACTGAATCTGAAACATAAGTAGTTCTTGCTCATTAGCAGTCTACTTGTGAAGTGCTCTTTCCCCATCATTGCTCTCTTGCAAGCCTTCTTATTTAACATTCCACTGTCAAACTACAGCTATGTCACCCTTAAACTTTTAAATATATAGGTTTTTCCCCTTCTATGTCTACTTAACAAGTAATTTGTATTATTATAGCTAGGAATAAATTATAGTTACTGTACATAACATTTTCTAGACAGCAAGAATTTTGGGGACAAAGACTGCCACCTTTTGGCAATAGTCTATAACAAAAAAACCCTGTTTTCTTATGTAAATTAATACTGTTCTAATAAATATTTTTATTGTATTATTTTAGCAGCTTACATCCAGCAAACAAACTAAAGAACAAAACATAGGGTTCAACTGAAGCCAACCTGAAAAAATCTCTGCCCGTACGATTGCTATATACAAGGTTTCTACACAGAAATCGGAGCTGGGTTTTTTTTCCTGGAGGATACTATGAGTAGATGGTCTGAATCTTGGGATTGTCCTGTGCAGGGACAGGAGTTGGACTCGATCCTTGTGGGTCCCTTCCAGCTCACAACATCCTATGATTCTATAGCCCTGGCAGACAATGCTGAATATTACACAGGAACACTCATTTGTTTAAAGATAAAAAGATGAAGGAAGGCATATGTGAATTCTTTTATTCACAATTTCCCATGCAGCACTGATTCAACCTTTGGGTATGTCTGCTTTATGCATTAAGTCAGAAGACCTAAAGAAAAATGATTAAATAATTAAAAATTTTATCATAATACTAATAATATATTTCCAACCCTAACTCTGGTATTTCCTACATTTCCAGTGCTTGACCTTTGGAACAATGATTTCCATTTGGGGTTTTGAGTGATTTTTTTATTATTTTTTTTATTTTTTTATAGTAGCTGAAATTGAAAGGGGTAAAAGCAAATTTCATCATACAGCATAACAGTTCCACTGGCATGGTTTCAACAGAAAGACCTTTACATCTGTTAATGTACCTGATGGAAAAAACCATCAGAGATGGTTGAGTCATCATCCCTGGAGATATTTAAAAGATGTGGAGATGTGTTACCTAGGGACATGGCTTAGTGGTTTAGTAGTGTTAGGTTAACAGCTAGACTCAATAATCCTAAGGGTCTTTTCCAACCTAAATGATTATATGGTTACACATCAGTATTTTGCTATTGGAAGCAAAGTAACTGTAACAGCAAAAGGGTGGGCCAGCATCAGGAAAGGAAAGGACAAAATGGATTTCCTTGTTTATGGATTTCCTGGTCATTTGCTGATGGCAGAGAATGATCAGGAGTTACACTACATTCTCACTAGAGTTGTTTCATCGTACTTAAAGACATGGACATACAGATGCACCCTGAAATGACATTAAGTACCACAGTTAAGCATATCCTTAGTGCCAAAGAAAATCACACAAAGTTATTAACTAGGACCAAAAGAGCTTCAGGGGACCAGCCTAACACACAACTACCATCTTGACAGAGCAAGGTGAAAGACATACTGTAATAAATAAATTAATAGAATGGATCAGCCTTTGGATTCCTTCTGAGAAATGTAAAAAAAATACAGGTAGAATTCTCCTTTACACTCAACCGAAAACATGGACAGAAAATCTTGAGGAATAATTAGGAAATGGTTTGAGACTTTCAAAGTGTACACAGAGGTCTCAGAAAATATTCACAGAAAATGAATAAACCACCCCATGTGTATGAAATATGCTGAGAGGTCCAAAAGAGGTAAGTAATACAGAGGACAAAGGAAGCACCAAAACAGGACAAGAGAGGGCTTGAGGAAACTTTTAGAAGTTTGTAAGTTAGCAGCATGGAGGGAAAATGAACAAACAAACCAACCAACACAAAACCAACCTGGTTTTTTTTTATTTATTTTCAGAAGATAATGTTAAAGCCAGAACTTGTACAGAACAGCTGAGAAGATAAACTAAGATAGTACTAATAAAGCAAGACTAATTTGTAAGAATATATGTGAAAAAAAATAATATTAATAAGTTAAAGAATGAAGATAGAAATGCAGACATATTTTTGTTAAAAGAAATGCAATTATAGAAAGATCAAGAGTATTTTACTGAGTTTCTCAATGCTGAAATTCACAAAAGCAAACAACAATCAGCCTTTTTCCAGACAGCTGAACAATTTGTAGAAGAATGAAATTATGCAGAGCTTCAAGAAGCAAGCAGAATACTGAGGAGTAACAAAAGCAGCAGGTGTGAGTAATCTTGCCACTGAATTATCAAGAACGAGAGAAGAAAAGGAAATCAAACACTTTATAGGGCTATTTGGTTAGTTTGAGTTTGGGGAAAATTTTAAAGCATTAAAAAAAGATATACATGCTGTATTCCAGTTTCAAAACAAAACACCCCAAAACCCCACAAAAAAATCCACAAACCCTTAATCTACTCATTTTATAGCAAACTAATCTGGTATTGGAGAATAGCATTTGGAAGCTTTAGCTTAAAACACTATTTTGAAAACCAGTTACATTACATTGGCATGTTAAATAGGTTTATATTCTACAAATGTTGCTTGTTTTGGGGTTTCTGGTTTTGGTTGTTTGGGGGTTTTTTAAGTTGTTGTTGCTCTTGTTTTTAATTGTATTAAACACATAGTGTATTAAAACCAGGAACTTAAATAGAAGTCTACTTCTGATTTTAAGAACCTAGATATCTTCACAATTAATAGCTGACCCCCTCTAAAGATGAGCTATACTGAAAACAAGTGACTAACTTCATGCCATATGGAATTTCATTGATTTAACTGAATTTCAGCAGTATAATTCTGCTTTTACTAGTGGGAGTTATGAAAGCAGATGAAGGGTAGCAGAGCACAGCAGAGTCTACTACCTGTCTGGCACCAAAACCATCCTGCACAGATGGAAGAGGGATATGGTATAGACTTCCAGGCTTCCACATCACACAATTCACAGTTCTTTGGAGCAGGATCACAGTACATACTGCTTAAAAAGTAGTTTGCTACTGTCTGCAGGACTTCCATATGGAGACTGCCATGTTCCCAATGCACATATTACACCACTTGCTGAAGAATGAGCCATTTACAGTCTTTTAAAAATCATGTCCTGGTGGTCAGGTCTAATGTCTTTAATATCCTTCCCTTGACAGTTTTCGGCTGACTAAGGAAGTGAAGAAAAACATTTTTAAGAACTCTCATAAAAGGGTTGTAGAACAGTACCATTATCTTAGTAGCCTCTAAATTTCTGTTGGTGTCCATTTTTTGGTGGGTTGGGTTTTTTTGTTTGGGGGGTTTTGTTGTTGTTTAGGGGTTTTTATGCACATGCTACTTAGTCTGATACTCATGAGTTATTTAAGCCTCTTTTTCCAATGGGTGTTTGGACTGTAGGTATTTCCAAAAGCAGACACTAGAACCCAGAGATCTTCACTGATATAGCTAGGAAAATATTTCAGTTCCTTGTCAAACAGTAAACCAACAAAAGATAAACCCCTATATAGTGGGATAATAGTACAGTAGTAGTAAGTACAGCAACACAACACTCCCATGTATAAGCATGGGTATTGATACATTAATCCAGATTACATTTTGATACAAAGGTTACACTGACCACCATGCTTAACTATCTGATGAGATAAGGTATATGGAAGAATAATATAATGTCTTAATTATACTTTATATATATGTGTGTAGTATATATTAAATTAAACACCTGCAAAAACCAGTCATGGGAAATTACAACTCCATACATGTTTGTCCCCTACTCTATTATACAGGCATCACACCAAGAGCTGCTTGATGACCTCCAAAGTAAGAAAGTTATTGTCCCATAATATTTTACTAGGCAGGTACTTTATCTTTAATTCTGCTTTCTTGTTCTGATAAAGTGAATCAATGCAACAAAATAATCTTAAAATAATGATTTTGGGGATGATAACTACTATAGAACCAACAGAAAGTCCCAGTATGATGATTCTGAACATTTTCAGTCCCATTCTTTTAAGCAGTTTCACAGATAGTACTTCCATTTATGCAGACTATACTGGTTTCGGCTAGTTTCTCAAATAATTTACATTGTGATACACGTTTGTACTCTTTTTAAAATAATTGTATCTCCATTTTAAAAGACTGCAGAAAAACTAAAGAAAAATTTACCACACAAAGTGAGCCAACGTGGTAACAATACTGTTTTGTTTATGACTCCCATCTCTATTTGGTTTTATGTTTGCATTTTTTCTGATTCCATGGAAGTATCAAAGGATATGCTAATGATAAGCCGTAGTGGCACTGACAGATAACACTTTAAAGGTGAAATGCATAATTCTCTAATAACCTTGTTAGCATAGTCACCTTCCTTGAAACACACAGTGCAAAGCCTTTTTTTTTTTTTTTTTTTTTTGCATTACATTACCCAGCCTCAGAAATTAAGAAATAAATCACAGGTTTTTGTCGTCTTTCTGTTTTGATTTTAATACATCTAGAGGTAAAATTTATTTGGAAGTGTTGCTTCTTCAAAATGGATAGCATTTTATTTCAAGTTCAATCTTTAAAAGGATTAAGAAAAGATACCTTTAGCACTGTAAGACAGCTAAGAGTACACTGGCAAAGCTGCACAAAAATATCTATTCAGTCACCTTCAATTACAGTATTAAATTCTTGAGTTTTGTGTCACAACTGTTAGATTCAATATTGTTACACAGGAAGATCAAACCTTGAAAAAGTATGTGGTTTGCTCTGCTGAGTTGTCTAACTATTTACATCCCCAAAGTAGTTTGGAGTCATTCACTTCTCAGCTCATTTAACAGATTTTACACAGATTTCTTCCACCTCAATTAATATTGTTTAAAACATTACAAATTGTGAAATTCTTTCACATTAAAGAGAAAACAAATATGAGAAACATTTTCTACCAACCTGCATCTAATAACTATCACCTTTATTACCTGAAGCACTACACTTCCTTCAGGTTTTGCAACCAGAAAGCATACATTATTCAGTCTATTTTGTCTTTGCACATTATTGTAGGTAAATGTTTTAAAAAGTTTTTATCTAAAAATTCAAATGCAGAGGAGCACTGTGTTTTCAAGCCATATATTATTATTACAGCACAGATTTTTTGAACTGCAAGAATTAGAAGTTTACATATACTGACCAATTTATGTTAAAAAAAAAAACCTACAAGAGATGTTAATTGGTAGCAAAATAGCTTGATTTCAAATATGAATAAGCTCAAATTGCACATTTCAAACCCAAATCAGAGTATTATACTACCTCTGACACCATACAGGAATGTCAGCACGTTAAGTTCCAGCAGTGCACTAGCCTCCTGCTTGTCATAAATACACTTTTTTCCTCTTCCCAAAAGAGGATACACATGCAACAGTTTCTTTTTAATTTTAGTAATGTCACTTAAGTTGCTGTTGCTTTTTAGCTGTTACTTTTCAGTCATTCACATGCTTTTCTTAACCTACATGTTAACATTGCATACAGTGGAGAGAGCGAGGACAAAGGAATGTGCTTTGTACTTGAAGTGGACAAAAGGAAAATTTGAGGGTACTGGCCATGCATTGCTGTTAGAGTTCATTCTACCCTTGTGAAAGGTAAACTTACCTCCCACAGGCTTTTATTGTGGAAAGTTCCACCCAATCACAGAAATAAATCCATTAATAATGATTTTCACATTGGAATTGCATATTCATTCACATCCATTTGCAAATCTCCAGAGGCAATTTGAAAGTTATTTTTCCAGAGTCCCCATGTGAAATTCACTCAGGGATCCCTGGAACGGTACCTGGCAGAACCCAGACTTCTCCATCCCAGGTGTTTAGAAGGCAAGTAGTAAGTGATCAGTATCAGCTACAATACACAATTCATTCAAGAATTTCAAATTCATCTTTTGTCTACATCAGTATTTACAAGTTTGGGAACCCCACTAAGTCTGGGTTACGAGAATGAGTTTTCCTGTCTGAAAAGTCAATCTTTTTCAAGTCGAGTTCCCCAAATAAATTCCTTCCCATCGTTCATATTGCCTGCTGATTAAATATTCACTCAAGAAAGCCAAATACAAAATCATTTTCTCAAAAATTTATTGTGAATCTTATTTTTTAAAAGCTCTAAACTTATGCATAGTTACAGCAAAGGAATTTGCCTAACTGGGTAGCAGACAGCTCTGTATCACCAGGATTGTGCAGGTCCTGGATAAGAGGGGGTCAGCACACAGTTGTTTGAGTATACAGACTGCTGCCAAGTCTTTTTGGAGAATTTGGTTATGTTGGGGTTGTTTACTTCATTCATTTTGGTTCCCTAAGGAGGTAATAAGTAAATACAGATTTCAGACTATTTTCCAGGATAAAATAATTATCTGTAGAGATGCTTTAACAGCACTGAGAGAAGCCAGTTCCATAAGAGACATGGAAATTATTCCAATTTCAATTTCACATCAAGTGCTAACAGAGGACTTCAGAGCAGGCATCTGTGACCCAGCCAGCACTGCTCTGGTTTCAGAGTCATTTGCCTTCCATTGAGCCTCCCTTTCATAGTCACTCATTGTAAATCTCTTATTCAGAAATACAGGTTCAGAAACTTCAAATCCAATGAATTCTGTCCTTTAGTCCAAGAGAAAAATCACAAAGCTCACTGTTTCTACAGTCTGACCTTGGATAGAGGAAAACAAAAATCAAACAAGCTGCTCCTTCAGGTAGCAGAGCAAGTGCACCATGGAGGGGGAAGGTTTGGGAATAGCATGCCTTGCTCATTAAAATGTAGGAAGACTAATATCCCAAGTACATCTTCTCTAGTTGCATTCATGGCATTATTGGGAAGTAGCTAAAGAGCAACTGCAAAGATCTGTAGATCCTTCCTTGATATAGGAGGGATAATATCAGCCAGAGGAGAGCTACAGAGATGGAAGAAACCACTGCTCACAAGCCTCCCTTCACTGAAGGGGAAGCAGCACAGCTATGGGGGGGAATGCTAATTCTGGGCTGGTTTATTATCTCTTTGAAGTATTGAAATGAGCCGGGGTGGCATTTCATCCATGAGGTTTAAGGTTTATTTTCAAATCCAAAGAAAATGAAGCTGAGGGATACTGTGAACTCAGTCTGACAGATTTCACACAGCTTACCCCAGAATTAATAAATGTCTTGGTGGTATTTCTTTCTTTCTTTTTTAATTAAGTGATTTCCTGATAGAATAGATAGGAATATCAAAATTAAAGGGTACACCAAATCTTATTACTAGTTTTGCTGTTCTGCAGTTCCAGTGAGAATTTTGCCATTTCCAGAAGCTCTCTCTATTTCTGCCTAGTTTTTGTCTTGTTCTGAGGCAAATTTGATGCCAATTCCAGAAGATGGGGAAAGTGTTATACAGAATTAATTTCAGCTGCAATTCCTATTTCAGAGTATCTCTTTGAAGGTAGTACATGCAGCAGATTTTATATTCTGAGAACATATGCATCACTGCATATTTACTTTGCCTGACAGTTCAAGTGAGACATTTAAATATTCTCTCGATTGCAGTATTCCACATTTCATTTAAGTCCCATAAAATTCTTTGCTGTCAACATTTTCCTCCTATACCACACACTACCTATCACGACACATTCTGAACTGTAAGGAACATCCACAGCACAGAAATACTAGGTATGCCCTATGGCAAAAGCTGTATCATTGCTAAAATGAGAAAGCAATCCAAAACACTGCTTGGGGACCACTTTGCAACAGCCTCTTTTGCAATTGCCAAAGGCAGGTTGTTTGGGGGGGTTGGAGGAAGTCCTTTATGAACCCTCAAAACTATCAGTACAAGAGCTGCGCATACATCAAAACTGAGGAAAACAGCCCTCGGGTTTAAAAACGGAGCTTGATTTAAAATCAAAACAAAAAGGACAAAGTTGACTTTTATCAAAAATTAAACTCAATTAAAAACTTGCACGCACAAAAAAACCTGACAAGAAGAGAATGGCATTTCTAGTAAAAATGAGAGACCTCTGGATACATGAGAGCAAACTAGTGGGGTTTCTCATCCAAAGATCTGGGACACTGCATTCATATAATTGTATTTGGCATTATGGACTCTAGATTGTAGCTGATGTTAAAAAACATCATCCCTGCAACATAAATTGATGAGCTCAGAATTTTTCATACTTTTTTTTTATTTTAGTTTAATTAGCTTTCTGCATAGAAACCTATCTCCTTGCTAACAGGCTGCTGAGTCTGGGCTTTTCAGGCTGTACCTACTCCAGAGCTAGACAATACAGTTCCCCTCCTACACCTGCAAGCAGGTATGTGCACTTAGATCATGGACTCCCTCTAGACCAGCATTCAGTCTCTGAAGTGGCCAAAATAAGAAATCCAAGCACAAAATAACAATGTGACTATATAGGATAATGCTCCTGAGTCCCCTGCCAAGCTTCAAGTGCGCATCTCTGGGACTTCACAACTGAGCACTCCCCTTAGGCATTGCACTCAGGTTTTTGTTTGTTTGTTTATTTGTATTTTTTTAAGAACCACAAAACTGCGTCTTATTATGATATTGCCAATATCTGGGAAAGACCAAGTTTATTTACACTGGAATCTGATAGAACAATGGAGCACCTACTCAGAGACTGTCGAGTTATGATTCACTAAGCAGAGTCAAGGTTAGAGCCAGATGCCAATAAAGACTCATTAAGTATGAAATACAGTATCAGCAGTGTCTTTGTAATGACCTGAACGCTAATTTTGGCTCAGGGTACTCAAATTCCCGAATGAAAGAATAGTGAAGGGGAACAATTTAACAGCTTTTAAGCACAAATTTGATAATATGTAAAGCATTTGAAAAGCTATTGGGCGCTATATAAAAATGAGAGTAGGCACATGATACACAACACTGCAAATTAATAGTGTCTACTTAGATCTTTTGTTATTTATTCTAGTGCAAATAATTATTCAATTTCCTAGTTATTGTAAGATTATAAGCTATTTTTTTGATGCAGTAATCAAAAATATTTGCATCATAAAATCTGTATACAATGCCATACCTGAAGACTAAAACAGTTAGCTAACACAATAACACCTAGAGAAAGGAATAAAATTGATGCATAATTTTTCTATTCTCAACTTGTCATAAATACATAGCATGAGAAATAATTAACTAGTAGAGAAGGAAGGCTGGATTTTCAAAAGAAGCAAAATTGTGTGGGAAGAAATATGAGGTTGATATGCCCTTTTTAAAAGAAAATGAAAATAAAATAAAACAACAAAAAGGAAGCTTACAAAGGTGGTAGATTAATAGCTTTGTGTTTTTATTAAATTTTATAGGCTGTTTTCATGCCAGTAGGTTATACTTGCTTGTCTCCCAGGAAGCATTATAAAAGCAATCAATAGTGAAATCACACTGGATTAAATTTCATCCTGGATAAAATTTTATGTTCTTTTACTTTAGACTGAAATGAAATTTTCAGTCCACTTTAAATTGCAGTGCAACTGATTTCCAGAGTAACAATCACGATACCACTTTCTCATTTCCCTTTTTAAAGCATTAGTGCTTTGTAATACAAATAAGTGCAACCAAATAACAGGTATTTCTAATAGATAACAAAGCCATTTCTCCTCCAAAACACTTCCTTAAATTCAGTCCCATTAGCAATAATTCCAAGTTACCATTGCAGGTTGGTCCAAGTCCTCTGTGAAATGAGTTCTTGGTGCTAATAATTTCTGACTGGACAAACATCCATATTGCAATCAGTATGACCTGGTAAATATGTTAGCTTTGACAGACTGAATGCAGAGGATTAACTAGGCTTTGATACTAAATTATTCTTGTCACCCCACAAAGATCATGCCTACATGCAGTCACGTTTACAGTCTGAAAAAATGTTTTCCTTGATGCTGACATTAATAACATGCAAAATATTTTACATGGTTTAAAGAAAAAATAATGTTTTGGAGTTTTTTTTAAATCTTAATGATAAATTTTATATATGGTAGCACAGTTTTTTCTACACTGGAACTTTAAACCAGCTTTTGCAGGGTAACAATCAGTGAATATCTGAGTTTAGCTTACCTTTTAACTGCCTTGGAAGACTTTTATTCCAACAAATTAACATTAACCTACAGTTTAGATATTGTGATTTTTTTTATCCCATGTACTTACTGCTTTTTCAATGGACATTTATACACCATGCAAGAAGAAATAAAGTATATCATCTACATCAGTACCCACAAGGATTCCAGCCTTGTAAGATTTGCATTAACAGCATGAATGTGTCTTGTGAGGGAACAAAACAAATGTAGGGGGATGCTGCAAGGAGCATATCACAGCACTGGCACTAAATTCTCCTTGAAGAAATGCACAATGTTTATGGCTAGTTATAAATTCCAAGTCTTTGTCTGAATTCCAGAACACCACCACAGAATTTATATTTACACCTGGAATGTTGTCCATCCTCCCGAGTCTGTGCTCTACAACTATAATCCAAACACTCTAAGATCAATTGTCTTTATGACACGAAGCACATTATACAACAACTCTCAACTTTTCTGCTGTGGAATGAAGCTATTTAAGACTTCATTTAATCATGCATAATACATGAAAGACTTCTAATTTTGACTCAGCTCTGCGATTTTAAATGAAATATTACAGTTATGTCATACAGAAAACCTAGCATTTGTGTTGACTACTTCCTATACCCCTTTAACATAGGAAATCCTCAACAGGAGCAACTGAACTTTTATGATTTTGTAACTACATAAGATAAGCTTCTCCTATACCTGCCATGCACTCTAATGAGACACTAGTGGTAAAATCATATGCCTACAGATTGACATAATAATACGTAACATTAAAAATGTTTTAACTTATAATATAGAAGCCATTATTTTGTAATATTTTTCTAAACATTTTTAAAGTATGCTCTATTTCTTTGCTGGTCTTCCAGTAAAGTCATATTATTTTCTGTGCCATTACATGATTGTATCCATCAGGCATCACACTGACACAACTACATTTTTTCACCTGTTCCACCCTAGTACTCCCATAAACATGGGGAAAGAAGAGTCCTGCAAGACTCAGTTTGGGTACACTAACACAACTACATTTTTTCACCTGTTCCACCCTAGTACTCCCATAAATATGGGGAAAGAAGAGTCCTGCAAGACTCAGTTTGGGTTATACCTGCATGATAAAAACTAACCTTCAAATCTAGTTACTAGCGAATTAATCTTTAAAAATATTCTAATAAACTCCTCTAGCCTTCCTCCATTTCCTAGAACATAATAATTCTTAACCTTTCTTAATAAAAAGTGATTTATTTCACTAAGACTTTTCTTCATATCTTTGTGGCAGCACAACTGTTAAATAATTGACATTAAAAAAAACGCGCATCAATATACTCAGAGTGCAAAAATAAAAATTAAGATAACCCAGGTTCTAGATACAGAGTGGCTGGAACCATTCCCTAATTCATGATGGCTTTCTTAGGAGACAGACTAATTGCAAAAGCTAATTCTACCAAACTAAACCAAAGTACTATGCCTTAGTCTTGAATATTTTGTATAAGAAATACTGAAAATCCAAGTAGCTTTAGCTAGAATTGATGAGCTGAAATGGTTTAATTTCAATCATTTCTAGCATTCTAAAAGGGTAGAAGCCTTCTTTTCAAACCCTTACCTTCAAAATAAATACCTCATTTACACACAGAATGTGTCTTGTGACTTTTTCATCTCTTTCATTGTTATTGACAGTTGTAAAGTTCCAGTTGTCTTTATTTCTTCATAGGAAAAGTATCTGTCCTGCAAACTCATGGACTGAAAGCAATATGCACCATAAGAGCTCACAGCTCACTGTTTCTTTAGCAAACAGTACACTCACACGAGAAGTATCAAAAGAAATGAAAATTATTCCTGGAATATCACCTTAGGGTAATCAACAAAATCATTTTTTGTTTTCCTTATCTGTTCACAATGAACATACACTTCTACTAAGATGTTATATTCATAAGTATAATGTACATCTGAAAGATGAAATAAGAAAATCAATGCTAGTTTCATTAGGTTTGCAACAGCAAAGATAAATAACTAGTTTAATTATGGGAGAAAGGGAAAAGTGCACCATCATAGTTAAAAATATCTAAGGAACAAGGCAGTGTGTAAACAGACTAGCATGTAAGATGAAGGACCACATAGTGAGTAACCCAGCAGTGCAGACAAAGACTTAAGCATGATTAAGGAAAAATAGCAGAGGATTGAAGACAAACAGGGAAGAAAATCAAAAAGTAATCCAAAATTAAAACATCCAATAAAACATTAGAAAACCAGGAGAAGGTCTCTATAAAGTAGCAAGCATGTTGGCAAGGTGGCAGCCAGACCACAAAGGGCCTGGGAAGAAAGTGGCAGATAGCACTGATATAGCACAGAGCAAGTTAATTAATTGCCTCAGAGTTCAGTATAAAAGCCACAAAACTGTAATCAGGGATTTTATTTTTTAATAAGAATATGTACTTAAAAAAAAAAAAAAAAAAGAAAAGGAAGAGAGACCTCAGACTATTTTAAACCCAATGCAGCTCTCTGTTGTTTATGTTTTTATACTTTGGGGTTGTGTTAACCTAGTCCTGAGAAGCATTTGCTTCACCATTATCACGTAATAGTCCGAGTTTCTCCTAAACATTGCTTTGCGTTTGCACAAAAAAAGCCAGGCCAGTGTCATCTGTGTGGTTCACTTCTCTTTCTGAGCAGACAAGTAAAAGCTGAAGATTCATCACATGGTTGTGTCTGACACCACATCAGACTGATTTGAGCTCAGAAAAGATGATGAATGAGAAGACAACAAAAGTCAGAAACATGGAGTGTTTTGTAAAATAATTTTTTTTTTTTTACTTAAAGATTATGGCAAAGAACTATCATGAGTTCAACAAACTACTTTGTCTTTCAACAGCACAGCATTCATCTAATAACTTTTTTAAGTTCAGCTCTTCAAGATGTTCACAGAATAACAGCAATGAGCCCATATTATCACCCCACAAAGCGCGTAGGAGACAAAAGACAGCTCCAAACCTCTCTCCAGCAGTGGTCAGCAGCGCAGGTTTTTTAGTAAACCATCCCAGCTTATAGCATTCAGTGTTTTATAAGCTTCTTGAGTTAAAGTTTGTCCATCACTGTATTAATTAGCCACCTATGGACTTTTATTTTATGAATTTATCCAATCCCTTATTGAACTTCAGTCAAAAATAAAGATCAAGAGGTTTGTGATTTAACTTCTAGATCATTAACATGAAATTCTCCAAAAGCAAAAGGAAAATAACTATTTTCATTTCTATAATGATTCATAGTGACATTTAAATGAAAATTGCTTAATTCACAAATCAAGGCAGTTTTTCCATTTTTATATGTCAAAAATATTTGCATTAAAATAAGATAATTTAATCATCTTAGATCTATCTCAAAAATAACACTGTAGTACTATTTTTCAAGTGTAAAAAAGTAAAACTCCATAAATATCCATAAATGTAACACAATTAAGATAAATGCAAAATTAATGACTCCAGAATTACTAATTTAATGGCACATTTGCAAAGTGATAAATTAGCATCTCACCACAAGATATGGGAAATTAATGAAAAAAATATTATTTTCTTGACAAAACTCAGTTTTTTCAATAGAATGAAAAATCATAATATAAGCCATTTTTTTTTAATTACAAATTTTATTTTAGTCTGCTTCATGTGTTAAGCAGAACAAAATCCCCTCATTGTGCTAGCCCCAAAGGGTATTTAAAAAAAACCCAAGCAAAACTCCTCTGTTGAAATAAAGAGAGGTATAAACTAGCAAATGAAGATGTTTACCAGTTTTCTCCCTTAAAGCGCTCCCTGCCTGTGCCAAAGATTTATCAGCTAAAGTGGTTTTAAATACTGTCTTGTCCTCACATAAGAATTAACCTTGGGTATCTTGCAATTTTTTTCTGACACATACAAAAAGTTATCCTGTAATCCTTTTGGGGAGGTGTAGCCCACGCTACGATAAATCTGGGAAGGGTGATGTGAAGATACAAGAAATCTCTAAGTGCAGCCTAAGTGCATTTTTCTGCAGCAGAGCTTGCTTCTCCAATTCCAGCTTGTTTTTAAAACAAAGACTCACAGGTACTGAGCAGTTATTTCCTTTTCTCTTGAATATGTTTTTATTGCATTTTTTTCATCTCACTGGAATGACCCATCAGAAATACAGGGCACAAGATTTTTCTATAATGTAGTATTTTTGCAGTGCTTTGTGCCACAATGATTGCTATAATTTAACCTTTATAATAAAAAAACAGATTCATCAATAAAAATTCAATTTATAGTATTAGTTTGGAACTGTTTATTTCTTCCATGAAACACCTTTTTTGTTATGATTTGCTCAAACAGTTTGTCCTCCTGGAGTACTTGCACAATATTGCCAGAAGCAATCATCCAAGATAGGCTATGCTAGCTTAAAGGACAGAGAAATGTGTTTGATCCATAGCTACATCTATTTATATGGACAGTAAAATAAGTTATAAAGTGTTCTTTGTAATATATTGTTTGTTCTCTTCAGTGTAACTCATTTTAAAACATACCAAAGCTAATGTCGCATAATTACATGGTATTGAAGTCAGGATGCTACCAGAAATAAACGACTACACTGTTGTTCTTACTATTGCTGCGGCACCAGAGACAAAGCACCAAATGACACAACGCTTAGGAGAGAGACTTAAAAGTTTGAACATAAGCTACATAGTATTTTTCCTTCAAAACTTGAAATGCCACAAAAACAGAAATCACACTTCTGCTCCCCACTCCACCATCCCCACGGATTTTTAACTTTGTATCATCTCACAACAGAGAGGCAATCTCAAGCAGACATCTCACGCTGTGTACCTGCTCTTACACAGGGGCACTGCAGTACTGCTTTACAGAGCTGGGGTCCTCAGTGGCTCTTTCCATAAAATCCTAATTCTACCACAAAATTGTTTTAAGATCCTTTTGTTTGTGTACATAGAAAGAATTGCCTGGACATTTTCATGAAACCCTACATTCAGAGTCTCTCTTTAGAAGTAATTTGAAAACTGTTAACATTATATTTTTAAGCACATTTTAATCAAATAGTAAAATAGACCAACAGCAAGGCTATGTTTTTAGCAGGATTCTTTCCATGCTTCCTATCACCCCTGAAGCTGGTTGATGTCCAGTGTCAAAGACTGAAGTACCATAAGAATTTGAGCACTATGAGAGTCAGGCTCTGGGGGGTTTACGTTGCTCCTGGGATGTTGCACTTACATCTAGCAAAAGCCTCAAATCTAACAATCAATACATGCCACATGTGAGATAGTTTGCCTTGTTCCCTCAGAAAATGAAAGTTCAAGTCTTGTTTCTTTTTTTCTGAGATTCAGCTTACTAATTTGGAATATTTTTTGATCAGATATCTACAGTTTGAGCTAAAGAGCTCAGCTTTCTGCAGCCAGCATACCTAAGAAATTGATGATCTAAAAGCAGCTTGGATGAGGAGATGCTCACCCTTTAGTACAGCATGCAAAATCAAAAAAGATTTAGCACAGTAATACATTCAACATCAGACCTGAAGCATCTCACTTGTATACAAGTGATTAGACAATTTCCCTAAACAGCTACACAGTCACCACAGAACTTAAAAACATCCAAACAAATAGGAAGATTGTTCAATATGGTTTTAATCCACCACTACCACCCCATAAGGGGGGGGAAGAAAAGCTGTATCCATCTCATGACCCAACTCATTCCTGTCTATCTCCTTCCTGTGTTTTGCTGTTACAAGGATTTTTCATCTCACGCAATGAACAAAATCATAATTAGTCTAAAGGAAAGGAAACCTTTCTCAGATTTTTCTTTTGGGGTTTCTGGGCTTGATAATTCTTTGGTTTTCTAATTCTCAGACTATTCTGCACAGCCACACAAACATTTGCCACAGCACAAAAAAGAAATGGAGAGAGGAGACAGGAGTGAGCACCTGTGGAAGCTGGTGGAGATACTGCTTTTTGAAGAGCCAGTGCCAACATGCAAGCACATTGAAGTACAGGCTAGGTTAATTCAGAAGTCTAATAGTAACAAAGAAAACTTGACCCTTTCTCTTAGTATTCATCAAAAGAAAGATTAGTTTTAAATATCTGAAGTTCAGCTATAGCATCAAGTCTGACATTTTATTACAGTTGCATTTCACACAGCTGTTTAAATGCAGTTCAAAACAAGACTCTTCACTAAATACTTCAGTTAACTCACTCTCAAAAACCCCCTTGATTTTCCAGGGGAAAAAAAAAAAAGCAGCATCTCACCTCACTTTCACTCTGCTTTTGCCTCCCAAAAATGTTTCACATAGCATTACACCAGCTGTGATAATCCTGAACTCATTTACTCAAGCAGAAATTGTGACCACCTGAAATTCAATGTTGTGAAGAGCTGCTTTACCCCCAAGCCCTCACTGGAAGCTGCCTGGAACGATCAGAGAACCTGTGCCCTTAAAAAAGCACACTGCTGGAGTCTATTTGGTTTTCCAGTCTCAAAGAAACTGTTCAACTGGGGAGAGGAGCATGACAGGTTTACTGTGTAAATCTATAAAATATAATCCTATTCAAATAAGAAGACAAAAGTAACTATAGTGTCCAGGGAAAATGAGATGAGGTAGAATAACTTTTGAACCAGTAAGTGTTAAAAACCCAAAAGGTGTGAGAGAAAGTGACTGTGCTGACCAGCACTGTGTACATTTGGAATACATAATCGGTTGTTAGAGACGATATAACAAATGGACTAAGCTGAAAGTATTTTAGATTGAGCAGGTGTCTTCCTACCTAATTACACTGAAGTCAAATAAACTCAAGGAAGGTGGAAGAGAAGAGGATAAATGGGGTAATTTGCCCTCAGTTATCTGTGTAGGAGGCTCTTCTCTCACAATGGTGCTCCAGAGGCAGGGGAGGCCAAGCTAACAAACCAGACCTAACACAACACCCACTGGAACCTCCGTCACAAAGAAAGAGCAGTGAAGAGTTAAAGCTCTTAAAAAATACTAATGAATTCTCTTTACAGCTCTTTTCATTTAAATGCTTCTGAGCGCTTCAAAAATGAAGAATCACACAGAGATGATAGTCTCTCTCCTACTCAAAATGTTGATAAATTGATAAATAACCATTCATTAAATCCTTCCAAGAAAGCTATTAACAGGCTTCTCCTTACTACTGTGCCTAGTGCTCCCTCATGCTCCACAGACCGAACAGAGGAGTTTGGCATCATTCATGTAAAGAGAAAAGGAGGCAGCAGCTGGAAAACCCACTCTGTACAAATGCAGCTTATGCCAGTTTTAGCATTCCCTTTAAGATACCCCTTTTTCATTATCTAAGCACTAAATTGAATGTACGTAAGGTTTCAGAAAACAAGCTCATGTTATATGAACAGCAAGCAAGCTATAGTGCATCTTCTCCAAAGAATATTTATAGTCAATTAATAAGTATTGGTAAACACTCTAAAAGTGAGCTGACTGAACATTTTTCATTAATTTTTTATGATATAAAAGTAACAGTATTTCTAAAATTTAAGAATCATTTTTATCATTCCAAAAATAGATTTAATTATTGTTAAAATAATTAGTGTTAATGTAAAATATTAAAATATTCTAATACTCTAAAGCAGTGATAAGAAAGAAGGATACATGAGGCTAATTTATCCTACTTCATTCTTCCAAAACTACTTTACTGTTTTCTTCCTGCTGTGTGGAAAGCTATTTTATGTGCCTGGCAAAGACTGAACATTTTGTACTTTTGCAACGAATTGCAACTAATACAAGAATTATACCATGAAGTGCCTGGTTTGATTTTTCTCTCTGCCTGTATTTTCAGATAAGTGTTCTGTATTTGAATGCACTATCTTTAAACACTTTCCACTTCTTTTCTCAGCACTGAAGATGAAACCATCATAATCGTCTCCAGCAGCTAATGCTTTTAAGTTCTTCCTACAAGTCTTTATTTTCCTCCCTTTTTTCTTAAGAGTATTTTTTATTTTTTTCTAAATTTGAACTTCCAAAAGAAATTAATTAAGTTGCCTAAGACTGGCTAGACTGTCTGGAGTTGTTGTTTTGTGGGGTTTTTTTTCTGTTGGTTTCTTTCTTTTTTCTTTAAAAAAAAAAAAAAAACCAAAAAAAAAAAAAACACGCCAGAGTTTTAAAGACAGCCAAAATCCAAAGCATAGTTCAAAAGTCACATCATTTTTTGTAGTTATTTATTTCAAGCTGTACCAAGACAATGAAAGCTCCAAATTTGCAAAGCCATAAAAGTGTGCAATTAACTGCATGTACCAGGTTATTTACATAACTCCTCAAAGAACTAAAAAGTGAAGAAGCAATATATGCTCTACCTGACCTGCATTAGAACAGGTCTGCTGACAATCCTAACTTCTACACATTTAGCAAAAGCAGCTCTTAAGTCCAATAACAATATATAAGAAAAATATTTGCTGTGCCTTTAAATATTCTTCAAACTGTGGCTATCAAGGTTATGTATTATGCTACTGAATACTCGACTGACTGTCAGTGAATTACTAACCATCTTTTCATTTTCCAGTGTAGTCAAGTTTGCCAAAAAGTAAATACGGCTCTTAATGCTTTCAGAACAGAACTTAACATATGAAGGAGACCAGTAGAACTGTCAGCAAAATTCAAACAACATCAAAACTAACTAGAAACAGTTACAGTTAATATACTACATGTGAATACAAAAATATTGCTGAAAACCTTTAATTTGTTGGCAGTAATTAACACAATTGTATCCATCTCTCCTTTATTCATGATGTCTTAATTCTGTCATTTAAAATTATTTATAGTGGCACTGGGTTGATTCACCATAATTTCCTTCCACCTACAACCATTTATAATTTTTTCTCTGGCAATTTGATAAACTTAATTTTTTTTTTCCATTTCCCTCTGCTGATAAAAAACCACCTTACTATATTAACAAAAAGAAGAAACCAAGAGTCAGAATAGCATCCATTGAGCAGCACAGTTCTAAAAATGCTTCTAAGTCTACAGATGCAAATTAGCTCAGTGAGGGAACAAAGCAGATAGTGAAAAAGTGTTTGTTATACATTTAGAAATAGTGAGCCCAGCAAAGTAATAAGTTTTGATGTTTAAAGACCTTCATATCTTCTATTACATGACTATGAAATATAAATGATTATTTGCTTCTCAAGAATGTCATTCCCAATCTAGCCTTGATCAAAATGATAGAAAATCTGAATAAAAATGCAGTGTAATAAAATACACAGTGGACATTGAAGATAGCGTACATTTAAAATAGTCTCAAAAAAAACCAAAAAATTCAGAATTCACCTGGAACATTCCTCGCTGTTCCTTAAGTTTCCTTTAGGCACTGTGGGAAACCAGTATTTTTCAACTTCCAAGTCAACAAAGTACAATCTAAACACTAAAGCCCATAGCAGTGACAACTTCAACTCCCCTGACTTAACAGGTTTTACAAAAATTCTCCAGTATGCATGAATGTAAAATTGGAGATTACATACCAGTAATTCTTAATTCACAGATTATATATTATGAAATATGGTAGAAAATTGTGCAGTTGGCTGTTATTTTAAAATCTCATTTAAAACCATAATGGAAAGATTATCAAACAGATTATTTTATACATAACAATGCCTGCATCAGAGACACTTGGCTGTAAGAAAACAGAATACACAATGAACCTTAGACACTGACAATGTCTTGTAGTATATTATATTTGATATATTTTATCTTTGTTATAAAAGATAATTATACTGCTGGGAAGTGTTCTGAGCTGTTAAGGTGCACAAAATATCCAAAGCTTTTCAGGTTCTGCGAATGTCTAGACAACACCAATATGGTTACCCATGATCAGCTCAATAATTTATTTAGATAAGCCTATAGATTCATACTTCCACTTAGAGTCAAATGCTTCTTCCATATAAGAAATATGTTAAATATATTTTCATTATAATATATTAATTCAAGTCAGACTTATTTTAAATTTACTGAATAAATATGTTATTTTATCTAATTCAACATATATACTCCCCCTTTATTCAGAACTGCACCTGCCTTGGTCACAGACATACACACAAAACCAAAAAACAGCTCATCGGTATTAAGAACACAGATCCAAGACTACCGAACAGAAAGGTGCATTCCTTTGGGTTTTTTATTGTTTTGGGTTTAATCTTTAATTAGGTTCCCATTTTCTATAACAACCTATGACAATATATTTTTTTCGTCTCTACTTCTCATCCACTAAATAAAGCCTCTGTAATTTATTCAGGTCCCTTCTAGTTCACTCCGAGTGCCCTTTCACTGCACTGTGTATTCCAGTTCTTTCTTCTGACTGAGTTTTCTCTGTCTTTTCTCAGTGAGGACACAGACTCTCTTCTCTGTAACCATTCCCTGATACTGGCAACACTTGTAGGGATTTAACCACTGGCAAAATTGACAATAGGTTCAAATGTAAATGGAGGGGAAGGAAAGTAGTCAACTAACTCAACCAAAGAGCACAACAAAAATTATCCACCACTCTAAGAAGAAAAGAAGCCACCCAAAAGATTAAATTAAAACATCCTTATCAATGAGCACATATGAAATAATGATACCTCTCTAAAACTTGAGTTTTATTTAGTGTTTGTCATGATTATACTTTTGTATGAGTTCAGTGACATCAACTGGAAGCAGCAAGCTTGAAGAGAATGACTGAAATAACCTCTGTAATGGAAAGGTATTTAACAGTGGGTAAGAAATGGGCCTACTTGAGTATCTGCTTTCAAAATTCAGTTCTAAATGCCACCCTCAAGCTACCAGAAAACAAAAACTACCTTCTCTACCAATGTGTCTGATCAAATGGGAAGAACTTACCTTTAAGTTACACATCAAAAAAATAGTTAAATTCCAAATACATCCAAGAAAACAGTGATGTGCTTATGAGCTGTTTGTAAACAAAAGCTACATTCACTGACTACAATATTCAGTAAGAACTATTTGTGGAGCTTTCATAAACAAGACTGTTCAGAGCACTTCAAAATATTCCTATGGAGAAAGAAAATTCCTCTCTTTAGGACCTTTCACTCTCAGCTTCAGATTATTTGCCATGATCTCTGTGTTTATCCAGTCAAGTTCATTTTGCACTCACCAACATATCACTATTTTAAATAAAAATTAATTTATTTTAAATACAAATTAATTTATTTAAAATAAAAATTAATTTATTTATCAGGACACCAATTTACCAGTATTTGCTTGGAAATATGAGGATACAGTATATGTAGTTTAATATTTTACTTACCTATATATGTAAAGAATCAATAGTAAATTTAATCTGTTGATATTGCATATATAAACATCAAAATGGGTGTGTGTAAAGATATGCACACACACATATATACATACATTTACTAAAATGTGAAAATCGGATATGTATATGAACAAGCTCAAATATTTCAAATACATGTTACACTTTAACTGTGCATAAACAATATCATCCTAACAGTATCTGAAAACAGTTTAAAGACTGGTGTAAAAATCATTGGTGGAAAAAAAATCCATTTCTCTTCATTGCAAATGTTTGTTAAATGTAAATCCTGACATTCTACTCCTTGGAAGAACGTTTGTCTGCATGTGGAATTTCATGATAAAAAGCTTTAAAGTCCCAGGTTTCTCTAGATAAACCCCCCTGGCTTACTGAGGCATGAATGCACTGAAACTGAATTACTGTACGACAGCAATTACTTTTCACAGTACAGTTATAATGAGAATCAGCTTCACAATGAACACCGGGTAGCTACAGTAAGAAAAGTTAATAAAAAGAAATAGCTTTTATTTGCATTTCCTGCTGCAGCAATGCTAGTTGCCTTGAAGAAAAATAATCTTTAACACTTGATTTGCCATCTCACAAGTAAATCAACAATCATTTTTACAGGATTCTCTTTACTTGCAAAGGAACACTAATAAAAATAGAAATTTAACTGCATAGCTAAAGTCTTAATAATAGTTTTTGGAACATTCCCTAATAACTTATTTACCTTTCATTTTGTTTTCTTTTTTACTTCCCCCTATCTATCTATATTTTTTCCCCATTACACCATTAGTTAGGAGAAGTAAAAACACCAAATGAATAGTTTTAGTTACACTTCTTTTTCACCGTCAAGTTTGTGTCAGTACTCATTTGTTACTAAGCATTATGTCATCATGCTCTATTCCTCTTCAGTTTCCTCCATTCCAAATGAGTGGAGTCACTAAAGTGTCATGAAACCTCCCCAAAAAAATATTTAAAAGAAAATCACAGCTAACTTTGAATTAAGACAGATCAAGCACATTTCCTATGAGTGAAATCACAAGTCCAGGAAAAGCAACTGAAGCAATACCACAAGTGACAGCAGGCTACACAATGTTCTCAAAGGTATTATTTGGGTTTGGCTGTAAAATTAAACCTACTGTTGAACAATGCAGGAAACATTTCCACTTATGCCACCTTATGAGCAGTAAGATTTTTCCCAATTCAAATATGATGGTATTAAAGGTAAATGCATACAGCTCCATTTGTCACAGCTCGAAACTAAGCATCAGTGATGATGAACTGAAACCACTCTTCAGTGGTTTTTACTTAAATCATATCACAAATATTTCAAAATAGAATCTGAAGTTGCCTCTCTGAAATTCCATCAAGTAGGGCAGTGCTAGGAAGGAAATGGTTAACAGGAATATCCTAAGCTGACATAAATCTAAGGTAAATAGTGAACACTGGGGAGGGGAGGAAAAAAGAAAAAGTTGCTTGCAAGGGTTTCCATCAGTAAGTAGATGACAAAAGGTTATATAATTGGTTTAGCACTTTCAGTTTTCCATTTATTTTATGTATCTGACAGCACAAAAATAGGACATTCTGTGATAGGATAATTGCATACTGAAGGATAATTCAAACAGGGGATGAATATGATAAAAATCACACTAAACCAGCTAATCACTGTGAAAAGCAATGAGACAGAAAGATAAAAATTCCACCAGAATATAAAGGAGGAGGAGGGAGAAGAGAGTTCAAATGTGATTTGTAGCTTCAAACAAGTTAATGTGTTTGAAAGCATAAAGCAAAACAAAAAAAATGAAGGCTTTTCCAAGCCATCCTATTTCTAGGTTTCCAGGTCTTTCTTCCTGGCCTTTTCTACAAATTAAACATTTTATATGCTATGTCTTTCTGAACAGTTGTCTCAGATTGCTACATCTATTACAAACCAAGAAGTATGTTGATTGATGTTTTATCTAAAAAGTATTTTAAACTAAGCCATGGATTTTTATGTCTCCTTGAAGCTAATTCAATCAGGAGCGTACTATAATAATTTGGGATAACATTGGAACATGTTTTCTGAGCACTTGGATTTGAACCCTCATGATGGACACTTCATTATTTCTAGGGCTAAGAGATATTTTGCAAGGTACTCTTTATTTAGAGCTTACCCCAATATTACCGTCAGCATATCTAAAATATTACTCTGAATTCTATGTTTCAGTACAAGTACAAGTTTCCATCAAATGTTTATGTCAAAATTCTGTTATTTTAGTGGCAAGGTGATTTAGTATTGCTTTGTCTCAGCATGAAGCAGAGGTCTTAGGTCCATATGTGCTTTGTAACTCCTATCTCACCTCTCAAGATATGAAGAGAAAATTAACTATGATGTTAACTATGATGTACCAAAGATGGAAGTTGCGCAAAACCTGCACTGTACTAAAGGATTTTGTACTTATCAGGAAATTCTAAGCACGACTTATTACCAGAACATAAAAGGTCACTCACTACATCTCTAGCAACCAAGATGGACCACAGTATGTAATTATGCAAAAAAGAATAACTTTATTGTAAGGTACACCAAAAAGATTTTTTTTTTTTTTTTTAATTAAGTGAACCTGTCCAAACCAAACTTCTAGCTTTCTTTCCAAAAACAGAAACCTTCCAAAGAAGGCTCTGGATTTCAGTCAGTTTTTCCAACACTAAAACTGTTTCACATGATACTATGTGCACAGTTTAACCTCAGAGAATTTGGGCTTATTTTTAGTCAGAGCATGGTGACCTATATTGGTCTTCTATTTTTTTTCTTCCTCAGATAAAAATACCATCTGTATGAAGAGGCTAAACCAGTTCTAAACACTCTCATGAGTTAGAAAACATTCACTACAAAGCTCTAATTGAGAGACAAACAGCTCTTCCCCAAGAGCACTCCACAGCTATGGAAAAGAGCTCTGCTTTCCTTGGGTACAGCTTGCTGGTCACCTCTCATGCTAAAAGACAGCTGCTCTGAGGTTTTTTTTTCACATTGTTATTATCTCAGGACAGCAGTTTTCTCTGCTACAGAACAAGGAAAACACCCCCCTCTTCTGATTCAATATTCTGCAGGCTTCTAGAAGCTGTTGCACACATCTTTAAGCACAATTTTTCTCTGAAAAAACAGACTGTAAAAATAGTATTGTGGGATTCCAAGTTTATTGTCTTTCTCTGTTTTCCTGCCAAGTGTGCTCAATCCACAAGCTGAAATATGATTTACTTCACTGCCAGCCCAGAAAATTCAACATTTGAAACTTAGCCAAATTCCTTCTTCCTTGTTGCACCATAACAAAAAATAAAAGGCTGAAGACGAAATTGTATCTTACAGTTACACAAATGGAATCCCTGTCCTTAAATGATGACTTCAACTCCACAGTTGAGACACATAGACCTTCAATTTACTCCTGTTAGTTTGTTGATATAGGTGATATAACTACTTGTACTCTTACAAGCAGTCACCTAAATTTCTAGTGAAGAAAAATGCAAAATGAAATCCACAACAGGAAGACTTGTTATTCTTTAGGACATGCATGTCACAATGAACTGTTTTTTTTTAAAAATGGTAAATCTAATCTAATAGAATGCCAATGCTACTATAAAAGAAGGATTAGAATGGAGATAAAAAAACAACAACAGAACAATATAACTCAAAACCTACAGATGTACGTAAAACTCAATATAACTACTCAATTATTACTAGTAAATTGCCTATAGAATGATGTAGTACTTGCCACAATTCGAGGAATTGGTTCTATGATTCTTCTAGATTTGAACTAAAGGACAGTTATTGAATTCAGAAGATTCCCTGCAATACTATTTTTATAATAGTGAACAGTGAAATTAAGTTGCTTTGGTTTGATATTTTGAAATCTAACATTTTAACACACAACCATACGCAGTTATGTTTTACTGAACACAAGTGATGCCTTACAAACTCATATGGGAAACTGGTAGTCTGAACCCAGTTACACACTCTTGAATTTATCTATTGATGATATAAATAATTTATATCTATTCTCTTGAAGACTGATCCTAAAATACTTCTGAATGCTTTAGCATTTCCACTTCAGCACCCTCAATGGCTAGTAGAGCCTTCAGAGCAGAGCCTAAATTATATACTTAGTTTTACATCACAGAATGAAATAGCAGATTGATCTGCTGCTTACCCGTACAGCTTCAGATTTTTTATGAAACATTTCTTCCATATTCTTTGCTAACTTTTTCACAAGCTGAAGGCCATCAATTTCTTCTATTGCAACATCCTTCTCATATTCTTTATATTTCTAGAAGAAAAAAAGTGAAAAAAGAATTAGGGAAAAGTTAGTCACAGTGAACCAGCTAAAATTTGACAACTAATTATTAGTTTCACATTATACTTTTGCTGCCATTCTTAATTTATTTGATATTTATTTGTGTGACATAAGGTTGCTTTGTGTCAAGAAACTGTCACAGGGGTAGAATTACGGGGTTAGAACCACAATAGCATTAAGAAAATATAACAGAAATATTTATCTCATGCACTGCAGCAAATTATAATTCTCCTTTACAACATTTAAATTAGCCCTCCCCACAACTGAACAACAGCCAAAAAAGTAGTAAAAAATCCTCATATCCCATCCAAAAAATCAGTTAAACCCAGCAATATGTTTGGCAATCCACTGCGCTTAAAAAAACCCTAGAGTTCTCTGCCTTAGCTGAACTTCTTGTAGATGTCTATTTCACAAGCTTTATACGATACTTACATTATTAATACTTATACTACAAGCTTATCTAGACTTGCTTAACTTTCCATGCAAAGAAAACCCTAAATAAACCACATAAGTATGAGTCTTCATCTGAATACAAGAATAAAAGTACCCTTTACACAATATGGATGAGCATTACCTTACGGTCTCTTTTCACAATAGGAAAAACTCTCAGACTGACTAAGCACTAAATATATATGCAAAACAATTTTTATCCTCTATTTCCTGCATATATGAGCATTTTTTTTTCTTTACCAGTGTTCACAATGAAGCTTGTAAGTACATAATACACAAAAAAGCATAATATTCTTTGGAGTCAATCATCAAAACAATTAATACAGAGAATATTCCTCTTTCCCATGTCATTCCACTATAGCCTGTACTCTAAGAAGTGATGGCTATCAGTCTAGTTATTGTTTGCTTATCTCTATTGAAAACACGTGTGGTTGTGCGAGCTAATCATTGCCTATTACCGACCCCTTAACCTATTCACATAATTGTAACTCCATGATACTGCCAGGAAGATGAAAAGCATACCTGGTGTCTGCCAGCTTTAGCCCTATGTGCAAAAAAATACCTTTCAGACCACTCAAGCAGACTCTTAGTGCAGCCCAGAGCACAATACTTGAGTCAGTAAAATGAACTGGTATTATTAAAAAGTTTTATCAATAAAATCTGCCTATAAAATTACAATTATTTCCAAATCTTGTATTACTCCTGAGAGAAAATGAAGAATAACAGCATCAAAAACAGTGGCTCAAAGCACCTGGATGAAAACTAAAATTATCCAAACAGTGACTTATTATTCAGTATCAGTCATGTCCTGGCTGGCGATAGAAGGAAGGACTCTATTGTAAGAGAATGTCTGCATATATTGTACCCATTTCTTCTGACAAAACTAATTTTCAAGGCAAAATGACACTTAGGGCTTTAATCTTTATACTTCTCTGTAAAAACTTGTCTGAATGTTTTGATGGAGAAATAAGATTTGATAAATCATCATTTGCAGACAATTTCATAAGAAAGTTAAAAAACACAAAGATGAGAGTAAATATCGAGGATGGTAAATTTCTTATGTTCTGTAATTTCAGTAATAATTTCATTCTTTTTCATACTATTTCCAGTTATGAGACACTATTCTATCTGAGATTTTAATAGCAGTGTAAGAAATCTCAAGCAGACCCCCTGCATTGTGCTCCCTGGAGGCAGGAGAGCAGACTTGTTTTTTCCCAGTTCTTGGTCTGCATTTAAATGCCATAAGCAGATCTCCGATTTCAACTTTGCAAGTCCATTTATGTGATTACAAAACTCACTGCTCTCCACTCTGGAAAAAATAATTTAGGCTAGCACAGTGATTGGTCTAAAAATAGAGAAATATATATATATATTTTTTTTTTTTACTGGAGAAAATACAAAAACATAGTAGACAGAGGTAAATGTTTTTGTAACAAATACTGATAAAATGTAGTAAATTAACAGTAAATCAAAAACATTCCCAGTTAATTAACGATGTAAAGGTCTGTTCATGTCCCACAGGACTTGAAGCTTTGGAGAATTTAAAACAAATGAAACAAAATGCACTGCTGTGAACAACTATTGTGTTTGTTATGTCAAGAGATCAAGTACAAATCTGAATCACTTATTTCAAGCTGCACAGATCATGTTCAACATATCAAGTTTTGATAAAAACAGTTTCCTTCAGTGTTGACCTTTGAGTTCTTCGAAAGTATTCTAAAATGCATCACTTCAAGAGACTGTTTTCAGGTCACCAGACTTATTGATTTAAGCTTTGCCATTAAGGGAAGAAAACCAGGAGATTATTCACTGCATTTGTCTGAAAACTGAGTGGTACTGGTGAAGTTGACAGATTTTCTAGGCACAGAGAATCATACCGTATAGTCCACTAGGTCATTGTGGGAACACATTAAAAAGTCACAATTCTCAATTTTGAGTAACTGATGCTTTTGAAAATTAATAACTTGCACTCACAAGAGATGGGAATGATTCATTAACTGGTAATTTATTATTTTATAATTATGCTAGTTCGTATTATATAAGTTCATTTTTTCCTAATTTAAATATCAAAGTTCTAACATTTAAAAAAAATTGAAGGAAACAGAAGATATTATTTCTGTTCTATTCAAAAAGACCACACATTTTGCACAGTGCATATCTAATCAGTTGTTGGAAACCTTGAATATTTGCAACAAACTAGGAGTATTTTCTTGATCTTCAAGACCTCAGCAACCAAGCAGTTTACATACTAAGAGGCTTACATAATACGTATTTTACATTCAGTATTTCATTGCCATAATAATGCTTCATTTTTTTTTTTCAGCTATCAGTGGAAGGTTCCAAAACAGGAAAAATTTTGTGGTTGGAAAAAACACCAGCTGTTTTTAGTATCCTTGTGATCTAGTGATTGTGAACGGAGGGAAGAGGTGCCAGCTTAATCCGTGCATGTCTATGCACTTCCTCTTCATACTCAATGTGCATGAGGGTGGGAATTTAAATTTAATCTAATAGTAACTATCAATTCAAGAAACCTGAATCACAGCAGATAGTGAAAAAAACAAATGCCACAATAAAACTGTAACAAAGGACATCACTGATAATGGATTATCTTCCTTTCAATGCAGAGGCTATCTGACCTCCAGGCTTCTCATCATTTCCCTACCACTAGGATTTTACATATTAATTTACTTTTTAATTTAAATAAATTAGGTAAAACAGCAAAGACATCGTTCCTTTGAAAAAAAATTGAAATAGTTTTTAAATGAAATTATTTATTTTCTTTTAACATAATCTTGAGGAAACAGCAGTGTGCCATAGGGTTGTGATTAAGCAAAATGCTATCACAAACAGTGTGAAAAAACCTAGCTTCTTGGCCAGGCTGCCCTTTTACGTTCCAGACTTGCTAACTACCTTGCAGTACTGCTACTCAGAATGGCTCTTCCAAGCAATGTATTTCCCTCCACTGTAAAAAAAATATGAAGTTGACAATAGTTTTGTATGGTTGGTTTGTTGGGTTTTTTGGTTGTTTTTGTTTTGTGTTGGTTTGGCTTTTTTTTTTTTTTTTAAAGAAATAAATCCTTGTTTTTTTTTCAATATTCTATAAATTTATTCCAGTAAGAGAAACTGAAAATTTCTGACCAACATTTGTAACATACCCAGTAATATATTCGTACTGTTATTAAAAGGAGAGAAAACAGCCTTAATTTTGCTATAAATAATTGACTTACATAACAAAAGGGTATGAAAAGTTAAAAGTCACAGTTGGTGACTCACACATTTCTTTAGATAAATGGATTTTTAATTGTTTAGAAGATCAAGCAGATACAACTTCTAATTTGCTGCATTATTAAAAAAATATTTGAAATGCTGATTATTTCTGCTTACAAAAATCAGCATTTGGTAAGAAATTCTTCACAGAGACAAGAACATATATCATTGGAGAAAGCACACAAAAAATATTTTTTTTAAGTATCTGTTTTGCCAGTTCATTTCACACAAGTGCCAGGAAAAGAGAAACAGTACTTCACTGTCAAAACTCTTAACGCTGTTGGTAGGTCTAGGCATGGGGCTTTTTTCTTGCATGGTAAATGATCATCTAGAAATAAGATAATTCATACAGAACTCAAGACTGAAACGTTTAATGCAATCCAAGTATTTGGCACTGAAACAACCACACCAAAAACCAAACTAAACAAAAAAAACCCCCACACCACAAGAACAACAAATCACAAACAAAAAACCCAAATAAAACAACAAAAGAAAATTTAAAAAAGAAAAACATAAACCGAACAAATAAAATCACCACACCAAAAACCATGCAGCTTAAATCATCAAGGCAGGAAAAGAAATACCCTCTTGAAGCAAGGCAACTTCAGAAAGACACCGTATGTCAGCTACAGCTTGAATTTTTACTTCTTGTTTTTTCTCCAAAATGAAACATGATTTTCTATCTACCTCTATCAACTCATATCAAAATCAAGACAATTATCTTTATGCCATATATAAAAAAAATTCAGGTTACTTAGAAGTATGTAAATAGCTGTTGGTACCAGTCTTTTGACAAGTCTGTGGGTGCTTTGTACATGTGCAGAACACTACAACCATTTTTTGATGAAAATTCTTCCCACTCTCCAGGATTTTAAGAGCCAGTAAATAGCACTACCATCCTGATTAAAGAGATTTATTTACTCAACGGGAATATTGTAATAATGCTTTTAAAGTATTCTGTCAGTTTGTGTTGCACATTAGGAACTGATACATGCCTCTGAGGTATATTCATAGCTATAGCTTGCATAGTTGTACATACTTTACAGATGTTGCTATTTTAGAGTGTTTATGTCAAATACATGTTAAATATATATATGCATCTATGTATTTTTTGTTTTAGCGTTAAAAAACAGAACTGGCACACGAATGAAAGATCAAATACCCATTCAATCTATCCCTCATTTCCATGAAAAAAACCCAAACAATTAACACACCTAAACCACTTTCAGATGTTCAAGTCTCAACCTTGAAAATGTAAAGTGAGATTAGAGAGACATACACTTTTGATTAAACCACCAACTTTTGATTTCAATTAATATCTATTGCCCATTAGAAAGGCTATGCTATGCATTGCTTGAACTGCTTAAACTTACCCCAGACACTCTGCCAGTTAAGTCCTAGCAGTGACTCTCTTTGGCACAGAAGTGCCGGTTTGAAGTGTCACATGAGTTAATTGGCTTATTGGAGCTATTTTAATTCTGTATTTGAGATGTCCTGGCAATCAAATGTAATCAATGAATGAGCCTGCAAGGCTACAAAAAGCTTACAGCTAATACAATTTGCAGCTCTTAATTTGGTTTCTTTAGTTACAGAGTCAAAAACTACATCATTCTTAAAAAGAGGTCTATCTCAGTTAATTCTTAAGCCCCAAACTCTTGGATTTCTTCACTAATATTGTCCTACAAAAGTAACCTTGGATTTTTAGGTCAAGTTCTTCTAGAGCATAGGAATCAGAAGGTTAATATAGTACATTTTTATGCATCAGGAAAAATGTTTCGTTGGTTTGGTTTTTTCCTTCACTCATCTATTCCTCTCATCACAATTTAAAAATAAACATAATATTCAATTATTTATGCTCTTCTCGTTTTATAATAACTTTTTATTTGTATGTTATTAACACTACTGCATAAAATTTAAACCAAATGGCATTTATTCAGGGTACTTTAAAAATACCTACTCCTTTTTACACTTTGTGGGTTTTGGAGATGTGTTGTTTTAATTCTAAAACTCCAAAGCTACAATTTATGTGGAGCAAAGTGACAACGTAATCACATCAGGTGCTGACTTACACAATTAACAGTTCTGTTGAAAATAAAGGAATGATGCATGGTGTAAAGCTTTCCACTATCATCAAAATATGGTTCTGAGCTTTTGAATGAAAACTAAGAATATAAATTGCTCTTGATGTGGACAGTATATCACAGCATTTTATAAAATATTCTTTAAAAAAAAAAAAATCCACGTTCAAGTTCATGGGACACAAACTCTGGAAGTTCAAACCTTGCACTCTTGAGGTGCTCTACCACACCAGCACACATCCCTTCTGCACATGACAGGTGGTAGAGCAATTCCCAGTAGAAGACTTGAAAATATACAGCACAACCTCCAAATGTTTCATCAGAAGTGAGCGGTCAATAATTATATACGCACTACTGGAATAAATCTGAATTTGAAGCCAACTAAAAATCAGTCTCCAGAATTACATGTGCATGTGAGCGGGAATCTGAGCTTTTCCACTGAGCAGAAGGGTACTCAGATGGCACTACCACAGCATAGACATCAAATACAGATGGTGCACTTCTCTGATAGACTCATCTGTGAAAGTCTCCTTAGTAAAAGATTTTGTATTTTCCCATTATCACATTGACCCTATGGTGGTGTGGGTTTGTTGGGGGGTTATTTTTGTTTGTTTTTTTAAACTAGAGTGCCAGTGTCGTGTTGCTATTATCTGGTCCTCCTTACTCTAAAATGCATTCAATGGAGCAACTTTAAAAGCCTTAACAAAATAAGCAATATTAAGAGTTGGTTTTATTTTGTTGATTATGGCTGGTGAGCATTAGTAAACAAAATTATTTTAGTTCAGAACTGGTAAAGAATTTTTCATGCACAGAGCTCCAAAGACTTTATATAAAAGGAGTGTCTATGATAATCTCCATTCTGTAACTGAGGATATTTAGATACAGATAAATTCAGTGACACGCCCAATATAGTTCATAACTACAAAAAGACAACAAGCTCTCTTGGTTACTCTTCCAGTGCCCTGCCCAATAGACCACAAATAACTTTAAATTCAGCTTGATCTGTATGGAAGGGTGAGTCACACCAGCATATTTCTCCTCACCTTGACATTAGAGAACTCCTTGATAATTGGGAGTCTGTGTTACACCACATTACACACCCTTATTAACCTTTACTGAACCTCTTTGTGTTGATGAAATCCATCAGCAATGACCAGTGTGATGGCACAACTCATTTTCTTTTCTGCAGAGATGTTTTTATTCACTTCAGGTAACTCTAAGGAGCTCTACGTTAGCCTGTCACATTTGACTCTTGCCACGCAGTGGTGTGCGAGGAACTCCCATTGCCTCAAACTCCCATTTAGTTACTTCATGAAATACACTTCAAAATGCAAAATATTGAAATATTTGTTGCATACTATTTTATTATGATTAGCTACTCAAAGCTGCACCTGCTATATCATAGCCAACGATCAGCTATACTAGGAAATTTGTTATCGTCAGCAGACTTGACAAGGATAGTTGCTGCTTTCCTTGCAAAATAATTTACACACAATGTAAGTATCTTTCATTCATTGCAAGGGCACTATATGCCCAGCATATTTAATCTTTACAAAGATATTTACTTCTGACCTATTTTTACCTCACTGCTACACGCAAGTGCTATACAACTAAATCAATTATAGCATTAAGCTGAATGATAATAAAAACCAAACAAACTCAATTCTTGATTTAGCAATATTTCTCGGCCCTGTCTGTGAAACATGTCCACACAAGCTATCTCTTCAAACCTTTGCACAACTAAATATATATAGGTATACCACGTAAACAGCAATAACAGAAGGAGTCTTGACTATATACCTGGTTAAAACAGCTGAGGTAGTATGGAATGATACAAGCTACTCTACAATATAGAGTATTTCTCATCACTAATAAAATTTAAAAACAGCAGTCACATTGCTGAGGCACAGATTATAATTTTCTCCAACAAATAAAGGTAAGGAAACACACTTCAGGAGTTTAAAATGCTTGCTCTCTAAGACTAATGCAGTACTACAATTTTTATTTGACGTACTTAATAAGCCTCTGTCTAAACAACCATCACCAAAAATGCGTAGTCCAAATAACATTCTAGTTAGGAGATCTAATTCTAATCAGTCAAACAGAGGTCAGGAATACACTCCCATCTTTCCCTTTAACAGAGTTGCTTTGGGTCAGGGCTAACCATAGTAACAAAACATGTTTGAGAAGCTTTGTCTTGCTGCTGCCTCCAGCGTCCAGTGGCAGAGGCCAAGGGGACTTTCAACTCCTTTGCAAAAGTGTGTCAGCTCACCATCTTTCCTGAATGTGAACTCAATCATATTGAAAATGGTTGAAAAAGCAGATTACTGTCTTGTAAATTCTTGTAGACATCTGAAACATCTTCACAGGCCAGCATGAGTGTTTTAAGAGACAGTTAATCAAGACTATTAAAAACTGCTTTAGAAATATATTCTACAGAAGCTATGTAATTACATATATATATCTTTGCTTCTATTTTAGAAGATAACATAATGCCCTTCTTTAAACATAAAAGAACATTCTGGAACTCCCCTGGAGACTCCTTTTTCCATAAAGACATACTTGATACTCTTGAAAACTCACTACAATATTTCACATGAAATTCTTTAAACGATGAACAAAAACCCTATAGGTATAAATCTGAGGAACCACAATATGACCCCGAGGGCATGTTCAATCAAGGCAAAGACATCACTATATTTTCAGGTGACAGCAAGTATTTTAGAAGCACGTACATCTAATCTGCTCTTCACAAAAGTCTGAAGAAATGTGAGAATGCAGTTCTTTCATCCTGGATAGTCATTCCAAGTTACTGAAGATTCAGAAGTAGGGAACCTGACAACTGATTATTTTCATCAAATTCTCACCTTGGATGAGATACTACAACATTTTCTTTTGTACACCAAACTGCATTTGTCTTTGCTGTAAGCCTTTATGGTTATTGGAAACAAGGACAACTAAAAGAGACATCTTGCTTTGTGCTGTAAGGTCACAGGATACATCCAACAAACTAATTCTTTCAATCAGCCTTTTTTATAATGTTTTTTTCTCATTACACTTCCTTTTATCACTGTGTGTCTCTCTATCCATCCTTATTGTTCCATTATTGCAGACCCACATCTGCCTTACACCCAGCTGTTGTTCTGGGTTTCAGTATTTCTATACACTTTTATTAGACAATGCTGATATTCCATCACAGAAAAACCAGACAATTGTCTCCCCATCTTCCATGGTTGCCCCTAAATGAGCAATAAAATAAAATGAGCAACAAAGAAAGCTAGAGACAAACTGGAGTATAGACACAAAAACTAAAGTACATTTTCAAGACAAACCTTTGCTTAGCAATACTCCTGCCTTGTGACAAGATTTAAAAGCACTGCTCATTTAGAATAGTTAATGGTTATTGTTCCTCAGAAAAAGAAACATGTAATCTCATCTCCTTGGGACACAAACTCTGTTTGCAATTTGCAATTTCTCTATAACTAACATTCATCTGCTTGGATAATACTTCTAAACTTTTACCCTTCGCATTGTGCAGGACCTTCAACATTAACTCTTAAATGGGCTTTATTTCATTGCTTGTCACTATGAAGGACATGACATTGATTCTTGCTGCTATATCTCATCATCGCACTTTTCTGTATCCACCTGATAAAAGTATTCATATTGATTTAGTGTTTTAGACAGGTATCAGAACATTATGTATCAAAGTGGACTTATAATAACAAGAAAAAGCATAACATCTGAATATCTGAACTCAGGCACTTAAATTTAGGCTTCCAATTCTTCATTTCATCGCTGAAAATGAAAAATTATTTATTATTTTCTTTTCAAAAATCTAAACTCCCCTCAGTCACATAAAAGCTAGCAATGTCAATATATTACCAGCATCTCTGAAAATCAGACCACCTGCACATGGTCCATGCACAGATATCTTGAGAAGGATTCAGCAGGCTAACCATAAGGAGAAAAAAAAAAAAAGAAAAAAAGAAAAAAGGACAATTCTGAAGCCAAACTATAGCATTTAGCACTGCCTGGAAATATGAAAACACATTTGCTTTTTTTGCCACACAAACCAATGATTTTCACTTTCATGTGTGATTCTCAGTCACTTGTAAAACTTCACCAGAAACAGTATAGAATGACTAGTCTTCCTATACATTTAGGTAGAATAGTATATTCACCATTATTTATTTCAAAGCCTCATAAAACAAACTGGTAAGCATGCAAGGAAAAACAAAGGGTTAAAGTTTTATTACCAAACTATGTTCAATCCAATATTTAATAACTGCCTTTGAAAGGCTGTAATATGATATAAACTAACGCCCTGTACAACAGAACTTGCCCAAATCTTCTCTTTGGACCATTTAGCTACAATGCGTATATTCTTAGACCGGCTTTTAAAATACCAGTGTGCTGCTAGCTCCCAATTCCTCCCTCCGGTACAGAGTGTTTTCTCTCTTGCACTTTTAAAAATGAAGCTTGAAACCTAGTTAAGAAAAACTCCCATGCACAAAACAAACACATCAAAACCACAGCTAGAGCCCTGTTTGCAGCTCGTGCTTTGTTTGCTTTGGTTTTTTAAAAATTAAAATTGGATTAATAATCTAAATAATAATAACCTTTGTATCATATCACACTCATGCTATACCATAAGTAGGTATTCCAAAACATCACTGCAAAGAGTAAATAAACACACTGAGCAATTTAAAATTTTGCAGAGGAGGGTGAAAAATATCAGTCTCAATCTCAGTCCTTATTTTCCCCTGAAACTGAAAACACAAGACATTTTATTTAAGTGTACATAGCTCCCTAATGATACAATCTTCATCAAAACTTATGTGAGAAACTAACCAGATTCAGACCTTGTACTTAGAAGTTTGTATAGTCTTATGTTTATCTTAGTCTTGCCTTTTTTGTCTCTCACAAAAAAACCCAAACAAAACATAACAAAAAAACCCAACAACAAACAAACAAAAAACCCCACCAAACAAGAAAATACACTGACTACCAAGCTAGGGTAGATTTATTTTTGTGTACTTACATGTAAGTCTTTGATCAGATTGGAAACATTTCTACAAATCATCAGTTTAGTGTTGTTTTTGCAAAATTATTAAACTTTTGTCCAAATTTAACCAAATTAAATCTGAACCAAACATATTTCAAGTTAAAGAGTAGGGCACATTCTGTTTCTATTATTTACAGAGGTTTCTATATGCAGTTACTTTTATCATGAGTACACAAACACAGAGATGTTTATTCAGCTTTTGTTTGATTCTTGAAGGAATAGAAAGGGTTTGTAATTTAGGTATTCATTACATTACCAACAGAGGTTGCCTCACCAAAAAAATAAACCATATTACATATAGCATCATGATAGGTCACCAGCATAGCATATAGAAACATGCCATCTAACTCAAGGGTCTATAATAGAATGCATAAATTAATACATTTCTCAAAAAAAGTACAGAGCTTTTACACTAGAAAGGACCCAGCAACAGCTTTGTTTTGCTTGGTCAATAAACCACTATTAATGATAATGTATCTATGAATTAAAGATGCATCAATCTGCATAGCAGAGAATAGAAGCCATGAATAATAGCCAAATCAATACTATGATGTCGTAAAGAATACAGTGTGCTCTCCTTCAGGCTAATAGTAATTAATTACTTTTGCTCCCTTCACACAGGAGAGGAAGCTAGTAGAACACTTTAATCACATAGAAGTTGTTAATTAGAAAAAGAACTCATACTGTTATCTCCTTACTGTATCTTTTCTGTTCATATGCTTATAGCACTTAAAAAACATTCCTTTACACACATCTAGAGAAAACTTGTGTTTTAGGAGCATCTGCATACACTGGCTGATATTTTCAAGTACTCTAACTTGAGAGTTTGCTTCTTAGATAAAAAAAAAAATCTTGTTCTAGTCAGGATGTTCATTACTATAAACAGTCAATGTCTAAAATCACATTCCTGCAACACAAATCTCTATTGGGGAATATATGTATAGAAATATTCTAAGCCTTATGTGGTTCATCAGACCATAAGGGAAAGCCTTAGCACTGAAAAATTGTGTTTGCTTATGTTGAAGCTTAGTTTATTTGATTCACCTCTACTAGTTAATTGAATAATGCCTTTTTTACAATTAAAAAAAAAAAAAAAAGACCAGGTTTAAGTGATCAGCATCTAATGGAGGCATTCCCTTCTACAGAAATAAAAAAGATTTGGTGGCCCTGGTTCTTTGAAGGATTGGCCCCAGACCAGCAAGCCTCTAGAAGAGGAAATAAGGTAAGTTACTGGTTTTCTGGTTTTAAGAGTGCCATCACTTTCTGAAAAACAGAATTTTAATATTAATTATGTTTGAATTCTTTTAAGTACTATTTTTGCACAAAGTAAACTTTAAATTGATACAATTAACAGTACCTTTCTCACAAAGACATCAAAATTAAAAGTTTCTATTTTTAAAATATATTCTTCATTATAGTGTTCAAACTACCATCATCAGACTGCTACTACTTCATTGGTTAACAAAAATACACAGTTTCACTTAACTTCAGAGCACCAAACAAAGCCTCCTGAATAACAGGTTACCACTAGTCAATCTATTAATAAATTCCTCTCTGCTCACCAAAGCAATGACCTTCTTGGCGAACTGCATTCAAGCCTCTAAAACAGCAGAGTAATTAACATACACTTCAGTTAAAATCACAAGTGGTCCTACTGAAACTGGCAGAACAAGTCAGCATGTAACACCATCTACATGCGAATTAGGGTCTTAGTGGTCACTTCTGACTCTCAAAATACTCCCACATAGTTTTGCTAAACTCATGTCATGAAGCTCAAAAAAGCTAACTTCTGAGACTGAGTTTGACCTTTGTTTGTCTACCAGTAACTGTGTAAAAGATTCGTAATATAAGGTCACATCTCCAACATGTGAACTTTCTAAAAAGTTTTGCTGAGGGAGAACATAATACACGTAACCAAGGACAGAACATTCTCTTAATTTCCAACACCAGATTTCGTCATGTTAACCTGCTGAGAAATTATAATCATGATTTAGAGTCTTGTCAAACTCTACCCAGCAATGTAAACCCCCTGAATTTACTTGCAGGTTTCCTCAGTTCACAAAAATATAATTTGTCCCTTATTATTATGAACGCACAAAGAACAACGTACATCAATAAAATATAATTCTGGCAACCGGACATTATGTTTGCATTTGGAGGTATAGCAGAGCCTGTGCTGCATGCACAGGACTGCCAGAGGCATACATCTGTTTGTGCAGTTCTAGTTCAGTAGTTTAAGGAATGAAGTATCACCTCATTACAGAGCTGCCATGTATGAGTGAATTTGTGGAGCTTGCCCTCCTCACAGTCAGACAGTTCTAATCTCCTTGCAAACCACAGTGGCAGCACAGAGATGAAGTGCCAAGCTTATCAGGCCTCATCTGTACCATCACCTACTTAGTTAAGCTCAGGCCATCCATTTCTCTGTCATTTCTTTGTTCTTAAGGTGCCTGAATGCATAATAGCCACTAGTAAAAGATACAAGATATCTTTAAGACTTCACAAGAACACCATCTAAGCTTTTTTTTTTTAAGCACAAACTGAAAACAATTCACAAGCACCATTTTAATCATAGGTTGCACTACCTGCATTTTTTTCTTACACTAGAATTCCACCTTGTACCATCACAACATAACCTGTTACAATAAAGCTATACATTCATTATATATTAACTTTCAACGTTTGCATAGAAATGCCTAACTGAAAAAGCCTATATTCCTATTAGAGTATAACAGTTCAAAAGGGTTCTGGTAATTGAAAATCTTATGACATAATAAAACCAACTTTGTACTCAACCATTCTTTTCGGGCATCATCAAGCAAATCAACAGTTTTGTTTCAGTCACAAAATAAGGATTCTTCTTCAGTGGCTTTAAAGAAGGCATTAAAAAAGGTTGTCTTTAATTCATTCAAAATAAAGTTCCCTTTTAATAATTTCTTTCTAGCAACATAACTCTGCTTTCAAGCTCATGGTACCTTATGGATTTTTATTTCAGGAATAAGTTCCAAAACTTGACATATGAACAACTGTACCCACAAGATATTCTAAATACTTGGCAGGACAAACTTGAAGTGGCCTCTAGTGAAGTACTCCAAGCTAGGTAGAAGACTTGCCCTCAAATCCAAGTCATTCTGCTGTTTCAGGAGCATCTGAGCCAACACAGTAACCTCTCAGTGGGAGATTTGACCACAAGGAACTCTTCTTCCTAAGCACTTTCTAGAGCCAAGGAACCAAGATGGACTAACCTCCAAGGTTCCTAGTCACCAGCTGAAGGAGACTTTTTCCTCTCTCTCACAACTGTGGTGGAAGGACAAGTAAACCAGTTTGATTAGGACATTTGGCAAGATCTGCCTACCACATCTCCTTCTGGTTTAACACTTCTTCCGGATGACCATTACAGGTGTACAAGTACTACCGAGATACGCACATGAGGAGACATTAATACCATTCCAGACCCCATGTTATTGATGGCTATCAACCACAAACAGGGAAAAGAGCTCCAACAATTGTTTTCAGTCTCTATGGTGCTTGGAACACACAAGCAACATGTTGCTTTTCCCCATGTAGTCCCGTACTTGTTCAATGCAGCAGCATTCTGATCAGGTTATGTACCATCTGCACCAAAACTCATCTAAAGGGATTTTGAAAGTGGAAAAAGTTTTTTTGCAGGAACTGCCCCTGTCTGCATGCAACACCTCACCAATTCATAGCTACAGAGCCTGTCAAGATTGCTGAGTGTTATTTATGCTTTAACAGTACTGATGCTGCCACCTGACATCTCTAGAACACCCTAGTCAGGCCTAGGTTGAAAGATGCCTTAGCTGAAATGGGAATGTTTTCCAGCCTTTAAAACAAAAACCCCACACTGTTCATAATCAGCAATTTGCTTTTCGCTCATTCTTTAAAATTTTCCTGTTCCAACTAGAGATTAAAAATCAAACCACAAGAATACTGCCAATCATTTCATCAGCAGGTCCTTGCAAGTCAGAAAAATAAAATTATAAGAGAGATAGAGAAATGGAGAGGGAGCATTTATTGCAGTAAAATTAGGTAATTTTGCAATAACAGCTTACATTAAAGAAAGTTAATTTGATTCCTGTCGGGTTTACAACTTTCTGTCAACGTTGCATTTGAAAAAAGTCAAGGAATAAGCATGAAAATAATTCAATCACACTCCAGCCCATTTATACTTTTGCTTCAAATGAAGAGTTTTTGGTGATAGCTTTAGAAAATATGTGTGTTTGATGGAAGATCATTCCCAAAATAATGACTAGGTAATTGCATGAACCCACTTGTTTAAGTAACTATCTAAAAATCAGAGCTTAGGTAGCACAAGGTGTGAAACAGTATACACTATGCAAGAAGCCACTAGGAGCCCTAACAAGACAACATTACTCAATAAAACAGCAGAGCAGAAGTTGAAGAAGATGCAGGACATCTAAAATGCTCTTTCTATTCTCTGGTACTCAAGTATTAGAAGTTAAAACATGCTTCTAGCAAACTAACCTTTTATCATATATTCCTGCTTTCCAGTAAAAAGTAATGATCAGTTACCAGATTTAGAAATCTTTGATGACCTTGACAGCTGGGAAAATATCCTCCACTATAAGTTATTATGTCCTGCCAAGACAGACTGAGGATACTGAAGTTACCACTATGTATTTTTGAACAGTGACTCACTTTACCATAAACTGTTTATTTCACAATTAGAGGTTAAAGAAATCACTCGTCCTCTATTAGTTTTGGTGAACCATTAAGATCCCACTAGAATACCAGCACTAGATTATTTTCTTCTCCCCATATGGTTCTGCTGACCCAGTGTGTAAGATTACTCTCTGGAAAAGAAAAGCCACAGGGACAGAACGAGGCATGTTTCCGTGAGGCCCTCATAAAAGTCTCTGGTTACTGTGGGATGACAAGAGGAGAAGTGCCAAAGCACACAGCAGCACAGCTGACAGGAAGATAATGTCCTGATGCAACTGTTCCTGGATATTTTACTGTTATTGCTTCTGTAATCCTCATTTCTTTGTTCCGTTAATTAGCATGCAGTGTCTATAATCTTGCCCAGAAAGTGTCTTTGTTCCCAGATAATAATTCCACTAACAAGCAGAAACACTTTACAAATTTTATGACAACAAATGAGTCAAGGTCATAATCAGCTGGTCATCTTTGGGTTTCCTTGGAATTCTTCCCCAATCCAATTTCTAAATAATATCAGGTAACTACTTAGAGCATATGAAAGGACCAATAATTTATAAAAGATACCAAATACCATGACTCTTGGAGCTGAACTTCTGTCTGTTGTCCATGATAAGGTGGTAGTTCCCTTCTCTTCTGGTTTAAGAAACTGGAGGTGGGTTTAAGGGTCATATATGGACAAAAAGAAAGGACAAATAGGTCTTCTTTTTTACACAGTACACTAAGAGTCAAAACAAAGCACTTGCTAAATGACAGTTGGGAAAACAACACAAATCTAAGCACTGTGACTGCCTGCCCAGCACTGCAGCAGTCTTCTGATGGAATTATTTTAACTTGTCTATGTCTTCATTTCCTCATTCATAAAACAAATTAAATTTGCTTTACAAGAATAGTTTGATGCGGAAATTGCTATCATTCTTCAATATCCTTGTACAGACAGAATGTATAAACCTTTAAAATATATTATTCATTCACTAAAATATTTACAAAGATCTTCTGAAGATGTTTGAACTGTACTATCTTTGGAAATGGTTTAAGAGGATCAGGTATCAGCACATACCACAGAGCAAACTGAATAAGAATTAATAAATATCCAAAAGTACCATTAAAGTTATTTCTACCTCAGCAGGTTATCTTAATAAACCAGATCTTTGAAGCTGCATGTGAAAATTTAGGTTCCTTGAAGACATTTTGGTAAATAAAAGACAAGCTTTTTTCCTAAAACAGCACACTCACATTAGGTATACAGTATTTTAAAAATTAAATATTTTTGTTTCTTTCTCAATTTTTGTAGCAAGCATGTTTAGCCTCCTAATTATTAATTGTTGCTCTATTGACTGGTCCTGGTTTGTCATCCTTTACCAAGGCTGAATTGCCAAAAAAACATATATTATTCCAGGTTTAGTTTCACAAGTTGTATTTGAAATCATCATTTTGCTCTACAATAAAACATCTTCTAGACAGGCAGCATATATTCAGGTTTAATTTTTTTATCTTGTGTATGAGATTTTTTTATTCTTTAAAATGAGAGCTGCAATATAAATCAAGTTTGATGTCACTGTCCCTCTACAGAGGCTTTAAATTCTGGAATGCTGTCACATTAGTAATTTTTTCAGAATTCAGCTTTCATTTTACATATAAATACATAAAGCATAAGTGGAATTTGGGGTTATAACAAAGGCTATATTCTTAGAGGTAGAAGAGTCTGGTGAGTGACATATTAGCCTCAGACTCAAAAGAATTGGGCTCAGGTCCCAGCTCTGCCATAGATTTTTGCATAACCTTGAATTAGTCACTAAATTCCTCAGTGCTTCTGTTCTCAAGGTATTAAACAAGGATAATAACATTTCCATAGTCAGCTTCACCTTGCTCTTAGGCTTAGTCTTGCAAATTAGGCAGAAAAAAAAATCTGTGTAAAGCCCCTAGTAGTATAGCCCTCAGAACAATTTGTTTCAGGGCTGAGAAATAGTTTCTATTCTGAAGACAGCATCAGGCTTGGCTTTCACAGTGCAATCCCAAACACCATCAAAAAAATCCTAGAAACTGCAGTAATAGAAACAGTCAATGATAACATTCCAGAAATAACATTTATAGCACATATACTGTATCTGCGTAAAAGGCAAAAGCTTATTACATTGATTACTGAAAAAACCTAACTAGCTAATTTTATATCTAATATAAAACATCAAGACATAAATATTTGTGTGTTTTAATATATTACTGTATTTTCAGGGCTCTGTGTATGTGTTTAAAAAGCAAAAAGAATACAGAATTTTGAGTAAAACTTGAATCTGATGGAATAGAATGTACTTTGCATAATTCACATGTAAGAAAGATATACAGAGATTAAGAAGCAACACTCCCCATGTAGCAAGAGCACAAAATACCTGTCAGTGTGAAGTACTGCAATAGATTCAAACAAACATAAAAAAATCCTTTGTGTGTTTATCTGCCATGAAATGTTTATGCACATAATCTGTTACTCAGTTTTTAAAAATAAATATCCACTTATGGAGCATATGGTAAATATCTATCATGAAGCATTAGAAGGACTTTATATCACTTAAAAATAAAAACAATAGTTTTTAAGACAAATGCCCTATTTTTATTTCCCTCATCAAAAAAGAACTCTTAGGAAATGCACTGCCCAAAAATATTTTCCAGACACTACTTAATTCAAAACTGCACTGCTCCACAAGAGGTTCAAATAATTGCAGAGTCATAACACACTTATTTCTCTGTTTAGATTCCACAAAATCATGCACATATCAAGCTAAAAAGCTGTTATCAAACACAACGTCAAAGAATTTAAGATAACTGATGCACAAACTTTGAACATTTAAAAAAAATACTAAAAAAATTCACCTATAGCTTAGATGTCAGTTTGCAGTAGTTTGAGGAGAAAAGCTACTACTGTTCCTATCCATAAGCTTGCAAGAGAAAGAAAAGAGAGAGAACATACATGAGAGTGTGCACACTGTCACGAGATAGGAAGATGCAGAGACACTCTATTTAAAATGGGAAAGGAGGTGAGGTTCATGTGTTGAGCAACAAAAGAAAAATCACATGAACTAGTAATTATCGAGCTTGAACTAGAATTAATTTCTCTTCTGGGCTCCAGTGATGGAGCATCACAAACCACCCAAGCTTCGCATTTTAACTTTCTGTCATCAGCAGAACTCCTCAGTGGAATTATGGGTCTGTAATTCACAGTTGTCACTATTTATTCTATACATTATGGTTGCCTGAATTTCATTTGCACAAAGCACGTACTCACACACTCATTACCTCTGGACCATTATGTTCTTGCATAAATCATCATTTCTTTTCTTCTAAAGTGGAGTCTGCAATCCATCCCGATGGAGAAACAACAAAATCTAACTGCATAAGCAATTTTCTTGTATGTCAGATTCCTCTAGTCCAAAAATAATATAGAGAGAGTTCTACACAAAATGTTTGCTTCTCCTACAAGTTCCCACTCAGAAACACAAAATGTCTAGCTATACTGTTTCCTGGAAATTATTCTAAATAAACCAAATGGGGACGAGATTCATGTATTCTACCAAAATAAACCACAACCTTAACAGATCAGTTTTTTTTTTTTTTAACTCTATGTAAAAACCTCTGTGAAAGTGAGGTACAAAGGTAAAGCTAATATTATTAAAACAGTTTGAAAGACACCATTACTTTATTAACCAGTTTCTTAATCCTAACATGGGGGGGGAGGGGAAGGAACAAGAAAATAATTATTTAATTAGCCTAAAAAAATTTATCAGGTAGGAATGGATTAATCTTTTTTAGGGCCTTTTTTTTCATAAAGATGGAGGGAAATTTATTGTTTAATGAGATAAAAGTGTTCTAAATCATTTTAAACTCAAATAAATTTGCATACAGTATATGATACATTCCGGAAAACCCTCCTTCACCTACTTGATCAAACTGACATCAGCACAGCTCCTACTTGTGCAAATAGTACTCACAGGAGTAGGAGCTGCCAGACTGAGATCTTAAATTTAAAAGCATATATAGACAGCATGAAATAAATAGTTCAAAACACTTTAAAAATACTATTAAATATAAGAATCTATAATTCAAGTAGCAGCAAGAATCAGATTTACATACAATATATATGCAATACAATAAAAAGAGGAAAATACTACTACAACTAAATAAAAGCTATGAGTTGTCTAACATAAAGCCCCAAAGCCTGCAGAGCTTCTGCAGCAAACCAGTACTTTATAGCACTTCACAGTCAGATAACAAGCAATATTTGATATTGCTTTCATTTGATAAACATTTTTATTTTATCTAGAGCCATTTAAAGTTTTTACTTACTGCAGCTTATGGAAAAGGTGGAAGGTTTCAAAATACAGTTATCCTATAATATCCTATAACTAGAGGACAATTCAATATTTCTGCTAAGATTGAAAGTATACTGAACAGTGCCTTGATGTGATTGCTATCCTCGATTTCTATTAATCTAAACATTCAGATCCATAAGAATCTCTCACTGCATTACATATTTTGCATTTGTATTCTATTTAATCAAAACATAAAAATCAGTTTTGTCACTATTTTAAGAGCTCATTCAACATTTACAAATTGCTAGTGAAGAACACATTCTTTTTCAGGAACTGATACTGTACTTCCCTTTCCTACAGTGGCTCCAATACCCTCACTGGCAATTTTATTTGAGGACTGCAAGTCTGAAAGTGTACCAAACCAGTCATTTCCTTGAAAAACCACTGAAAATACAAATTCATAAAATTCTAGCTTGAAAATTCAGTCATCTGTGTACAGACACTCATCTATATTTACTGTATAGAGCATTATTACAGATACAAAGAAGTGACTACATTTTACCATGACAATTTGGTGACCATGGCTGTTCAGTAAATCTGCCACTGAATTATTTTTTGTTGGAAACAAGTTTATGCACAGGCACAATGGCTGCTTTTCAAAACATAACAACCGGGTTCATTTCCACATATAGCTTGTTTACATATTTCCTCAAATTTCCAGTGTAAATTGCCCATATCATGCACTAAGTCTTCATGTTTTCCACTCCAAAAAAGGAGAAATTGTGAAGTCTGTTTTGAACTATTTTTAAAACTACAGATACAAAATACATTACTATACTAGAACCTGCTGCACTATTATTTTCAGCTCTGATACCAGGCACATGAAAGAAGTAAAAATTTTCAGCTTCTGTAGAGCAGAACATTAACTTCAGCTATACACATAAAAATCGATTTAATTCGGGAATATTCAACGGTAAACTGGATTAGAAGGGGGCGGTAGGGGGGGAAGAAATCTCAAGATACTTCTGTGGCAGAGCTTTTTCATTCTATCCAGACTCCCACAGCTGCTGACTGGGCTTCACTTCACTGTAACTGCATCTGTGGCTGCCTCAGTAGCTGTTCCACCTGCATGGGTCCATCTTACATTCAAAGGAATCGCTGACAGCATTCCAAGCAGGTCTGCTGGTGAGAACTTGTGGTAGCAGGACAGCTATATCCCTACTGTCTTGATGGATCAGACCAAGATGAGCAGCCCTCATCCCTGGCTCAATCTGTGGGGAGCAGTGCACAGTCAGACTGTTCATGCCTGGTCAACCTGTCCCAGCAAGTGGTAAGTCCCTCCTGCATTTGTGCTACATCTGCTCTCAGCTCCTTTGCTCCTGACACATTACTACTATCTACTAGCTCTGACTCAGGAAAACAAACCAGGAATTTTCCAGCAAAAAGCTGAGAGTGTGTCCTGAATTCTTTTGAGCATATGGGAATGTCTAAGCACACAAGACCTGCTGTAACACTTTCGAGGACCTCCTAAGTAGAAGGACTTAGTCTCAGCACAGTACACAGCACTCCTGGATGGGATCCTATGGTAAACTAGTGGTCATAATTCATCTTGCAGAGAAAAAGTTGGTTGCTCTCAAAGAGAGCCCAAAAAACAAAGTCCTGGAACAAAACAAATTCCTAGTGTAGACAGACCTAATGTCAGCAGAACACACCTGTGTCCTTTAGATTTTAGAGTGCTAACATGTTCAATTACTTCAGCAGGCACTCTAGCCTGTTTTTCAAAATAAAGACACTTCAGCTTTATTCCCAAAATGCTCCAAGAATAGAGGTATAGAGAAAGAAAAAAAAAGTAAATCCTATTTCTATGCTAAGCTTTAGGCAGACAGGCAGATCTCAGCTCACAGTGGATATTTTGTGGCCATGTCAGATGAATAACCCTGTACCTGTGTGAGACAGATTTGTGATGCTTGACTCAAGTGAATTAAAGCAGAAATTTTTTATCCATTTTTCTAACAAGTTTTAATCATACAATGCATTATACGTGCCTACATTTATATTATCCAGGATTAAGGCACAAATAAAGAAGAAACCTACAATTTCTGAAAAGTAGCATACACATGCAGGAAAGTGACTTTCTCAGAAAAAGTATTTCCCAATTCCAAAACAGACAAATATAATCCTCAACTCTGCTAATCCCATCAAAGCAGTTATATACTGAGCACTCGCTACTTCAAATATGGCTGTTGGAAATGGAGACAAATTTCTGGTTTTAAAGGCAGCATTAGGCTCAGCTTCAATAACACACTCAAGTTTCATAACTGTACCAAATCCAGAGTGTCATTAGCCACAAAACGCCCTCTGTCCAAGTATTTCCCACTCAGCAGTATTCAGCTGTGTGTTTTTCTTTATAGCTGCTTCCTTCCTTTATTTTTCTCTTCAGAGCATCTTCCACCAAGTAGGCAGTCTGTTACACAAGGGTGAATTTCCACTGTGTGTCAAAGTGCTAAATGGACTTCAAATGTAGTATTACCATAGGGGAGAAAGAGAAGCCAAGGTACACCTAGCAAAGCTCTTGGACAGAAAGACACTGGTTTTCTTTCTTTTTTGATTTATCAATTTGCTCTGGACAGGACAGAAATAAAACAACATCTCAATTTCAGTTTCACATATTTTGATTATGATATTTTAAATAGATAACTATGCAACCTTCACTGTAGAAGAGATATTAAAAGTTACTAAGTAAAAGTATGAATCAATGACTATTCAAGTCCACAAAAAGTTGTGAGGTTTACCACATGAAAATTTACATTAAAGTTTTCTTGATAGTAATTGTGTTAACACTAGCTACAAATGATAGCATAATTTTTACAGAGCAAACAGTCATTAAATAAATGGAAGTTTTAATGCTGATTTCAAGAAAAAAAAGCACAAAGTCAAATAGATTAGCCTATTGAGGCTGAGAAAATAGTAAGCTCTGTTTTTATCATGTCTAAACTTGCTTTGATTTTCACTTCTTAAAGTTATAGCCAGAGAAACTAGATGTAGTAACCTAGCTGTGCAACATTGTTCAAATACAAGACCCACCAAAAGTAAGCACCTCAAAGAATTTCAACAAGAAAACTTATTTCTGCCATTCAGAAATGGAAAGCATTACTTGAAATTCAAGCAGGAGGCTATTTTCTCTGCTAAGAAAATTTTTGTCTCAGGTGAAGCTGTCCAGACTGAAGAGAAAGAACTGTTATCTGTATCTTTGGGGCAACAACAATATTCTTCAGCATGTTTGGTCCTACATACTTATTATTCCGCCCTGCAACCCTCCCGTCTTTGATCTCTAAAGGCAAACCATGTACTTTGATTTTCTTTTCCTACTTTGTGTAGCTGATATTTCTTTCCTATGAGAAACTAGAGTTGTAAGACATTTATCAAGCAAGCAAGCTTTTGAATTTCTTCTCCTCACAATTTAATAATACAAGCTAAAAATCAATACATGTAGAAACAATCTTAGAACTATAAGTGACTGAAGGTGTATTATATCTGATAGCATAGATAAAATAAAACTTGAGTGATCACAGATCAAGTACTATAATAGCAATAAAGCAGACAAGATTATGGTAATTAAGAAGTAGACAGATCAATAGAATATCTTTCATGTTTTGGAAAGTGAGCAAGTAGCAGTTATTTGAGTTTCTAACCTAGAGAACAGTCTGATACATATTTTGTTGCCCCAGCATAATCTACCTCCAAGAAAGAGCTTTGTTGTGTATTTTGCCTAGGGATTAATTCCAGATAAACATTAGATTTTTGCAAAAAAATTATTTCAAGGAAACAGTCACAGCTTAACAAAAAATAATGAACTTCAAAAAAAATAAAGAGTTGGGTGTTTGGGGGGAGAGTGTGTTTTTTGTTTGTTTGTTAGAGTTTTTTGGGTTTGGGAGGGGTGTTTTGTTTGGGTTTTTATGGTTTGGTTGGTTTTCTGGTTTGGTTGGGTTCCCCCCACCTGCCCCCTTCCTACTTTTTAATTCACGGGAGCACAACAGCACTTGATTAATTATTTGTGCATGATTCTTTAGGAGAATGCACGGGTTTTGATAGATATATACACCTGAAATCATATAGCAAAATACAAAAATCAATTTAATTTCAAAAATTTTGTCTCAAGATATATTTGAAAGAATAAGATTCCTGCTAACTATTGCAGCACAACTATGGGACAAAACAAAAGAGTAAAGCAAAATATCCCAGAGAGGTTTTTTTTATATTTGCTAGAGCTGAGTCACAACTGGCCTTGGGCTTACTGCATTTGGTTTTGATTCATGCCTACATCCTGGAAATCCAATTTAAATTTCAGATGACAGTATAAACTGGTTCAGGCAAAAAGCAATCAAAAATCCTAACAAGAAAAAAAAATAAAAGTCCTCTCAATTAACACAGGACAAATTTTGAGCCAAATGTTTCAGAAAAGATGTGGATTTTGTTTTAGTTATTCCATACAACTTAAAATATTTTTTTATTTCCACATACAGAAGTTGATTTAACCAAACCACTTTTCCAAGGGTGTAAACACTTAATTATACTTGATTCTCTGTACCTGCTGATGCACACTACTAACCTCAGACCTTAGAAGGTGCCTCTAGGCTCACTACAGCAGTATTGTCTTCTATCAATAGTCCCTGAACACTTGTAAAACACCTTTACATTTTTTTTGTGGATTTAAAAATAAATATGGAATACAGTTTTTATTACATGTACTTTCAGTTATTTGCTTTACTTAAATATTATTTCAATATTGTATATAACATCCTTATTATAAAATCATTCTAAAGAAACTCTTCTGTTAAAAGTGATAAACAGCCAAAAGTCAGTGGCAGGGAAATGATGCAAATGAACTCAGTTCAGAAATCACTTACAAGTTCTGATTTTTTTTCTTCAGATAATCAGTCTTCTGCAAGCAAAAGTTCACTCAGATACACTTATATAGCAAATCCAATATTTGGCATTAAATTCTTTGTTTTTTATTAATGACAAAGATAAAAAAATGTACAGCAAGTCAATGCATGCAATGCCATACAGCTACACACAGTGAAAGTCAAGCAGAAGCCCATCCCGTATTTGATGGGATAGCTATGCATCCTCAGTCTATTTTTTTATTCCTTTAAGATTTTCTAACATGAAGTACTACTAATGTCAACAAATACCAGCTTTGTCATTAGACAAGTGTTTCATCAATATTCTACAAACACTTACTCAGGAAATGCCTTTTCAGCAAAAGCAGAGATTTTCATTCACAAGCAACACCCATCTTTCCAGTCATTTTATATTGGATCATTTTCCTTTAACAAAGCTTTGTTAACAGAGACATCTAACATCAACGGGAATACTTGAGAAATGTTAATTTAGAGCATCAGAGAAAAAAAAAAGGCTCAAGGTGTTAACTAGAAGGTAGGTTTAGACAAGGATCAGAACTACAAGATATTATTTCCTCTCATTGAAATTTCCTGAGTATTATACCAATTATTTCCTCTGTCAGTACTTTCAGGCATATACAGTCAAGGTAAAAATAAATAAATAAATAAATAAATAAAAAATTCAGCAACATAGCACTACCAACACCATTATATCACCCACTCTCTCCTTAGGGGCAGACTCTTTGCTTTTATTTTCATTAGGGGTCCTTCCATTAATATTACAGTCCAAATTTGGAGGCCAGGCCTGAAAACCAGTCATAAGCAAACTTCAACCAGTTACAGTACAACAGTTACCTCACAATGCTGCCAGAAGCACGCTGACAGTAATCTCACTGGTGTCCACCACTGCCTTTCTCCCACTGCTCAACACTGCCCAGCCTAACCTGAGTTACTGGTTTCAAACAGACATCAACTCTAACTTCAGCCACTACAAACGCAACAAAGGCACACGGTGACGTGAACACTTACTATGAAAGACAAAAACCAGAGCCGAACAGTAGAAGGGGATGCCAGACTGGATGACATGATTCAGTGAGCCATAGTGTCTGTGATGTGTGTTGATAGATACTATTGAGATGATCAGTGCCTAAGAATTTTGGTAGTTAGTACATTAGAGTAGCACTATGTTTTACTATGCTACTGCTCCACACTAAAGCATAAAGCACGACACAAATGTGGAACATGTGGCATGTGGCAGAGATGAGGAAGAAGTGGACTCATGGGATGGGTATGATAAAAGCAGACAGAGTACAGCTCAAGTCCTTGAAGAGTTTTGTTGGGCAAAAAGCAAAGGTTTGCCTGTTAAGTGATGTTCTTGAAGAATAAACCATCAGTGTATCTGCTTAGTGTACACTAAAAATTTGTTGGTAGTGTTCAGTGGAAGAGTTCGGGGCAAGACAGTAAGAAAGCAATGCAGCTGTAACATTGAAACACAACAAGTCACCTTAGAAGTATAACCTCACCATCACCACTATTTTACATGGTATATCTTTAAAGCACTGAAATTACCACCAGAAAAAACCCATTCAGGTCAACTAGATAAGGAGTACTTAAAAAGACTGACAGTCTCCTGTGCTTATGAGATAATAGTGGCTTTAAGACAGGATTTTTTAATTTTTTTTTTAATAAGCAGATGAGACATGAACCTTCATATTTATGAAAATATATCAGGGACTCTGTGCTGGGCTCCTCACTTCTGCAAGACTGTTGTTCCCAGCTTTTCACAACAGAAACATTAGCATCATCCTCATAAACATTTAAGTCCAACACTGATAGGTAGTATGGTAGACTGAGAAATGGCCAGTGATTTCCACAGCTATTTCTATATTTTCCATATTCAAACTACTTTACTCATATCCAGTTATGACTTAATTTTGTTAGATCTTAAACAGATGCAGTAAACTTACATACGCATGGGTGCATGTGCACACTGCCAGTGTATAATAAACCTTTGTCTTTCCATTAAGATAGAAAAGCTCATATAAATGAAAAGGATAAAACAGAATAGCATAAAGTTAAAAAACTTTAAGTTTAAATATTTTAATAGCATGAATATTCTTTAACTAAACCTAAAGCTGAAACAAAATCCTTAAAAGTAGAAGCACACAAAGTATTAAGGGGATACAATTTTATGAATTGTACTAATAACCATCACTACATTATCACAATAAATGCTGTATTAGCTTCCATTACTTAAGCCATTTGTCCAACCAACCATCAATAGACCATAGTGGTATGGCACAGTACAGCAATATTTATGGTTCTAAATATTTTCTTTCACTGAATGTAGTCCCTATTTTTCCACCAAGGCAATTTGAACACAACATTTTCAGTATAAACATCCATTTAAAAAAAGTAAACTAGCAATGATGTGACATTTCAGATAACATTATCTCACTCTGCAATACTTGCATATACAAGGATTTGGGATTTTCTTGTCTCAGTGTTACTCGAATATTTGAAAACCTTTCAATGGCTTGGATCAAAAGCCTATTTTTCTCTTACCAAGATATGCAATTCTTTCCTCAAAAACCTGAAAGGATATTAATTTTGCCAGAGTCCTTGAGTCATGGATTCCTTTGCTTATGCTTAAAAGGGTGAAAGAACTGATCTTGTGGGGAAAGGACAAAGACCAAAAAAGCCACACCTAACATGGCACCAAGGCTGTACAGTTCCCAGGCTACACACAGCAACAAATTACTCTCTCAAAAGAAGAATGTAGGTCTTACATGAAGTGGAACAATTAATTTCACGCTTGTCAGCCCAGTCTCAATAGTGTGTTGATTTGAATCAGATATTTGTGGTGCATTACTGCATGCAGCAGACAGTCTTGATGCCTCCTGAGCAGACATACTGCAATGATGACTATCATTGTAAAACAATCCATCAATAAGAGCAATTACAGTATTGATCAAAATGGCTCGTTGTTTCGTATCAGAATCAATTCTCAGGAGTTGCCAGAAGCAGAAATATCTAATGGACTATTCCATCACTGCAGCAACTGAAACAGCTAATATTCTGGAAAGCTCTTAATAATTACTCATTGACTCTAGATTTCTGCTTCAGTGGTTAACTATACCCTGCTTACTGTTGCTTGAAAGTCAGTCTTAGTGGTTGAAATAAGATTCCAATACAAATTTATAAAGTGCTAACATCTGCAAAAAAAAAAAAATTCAAAACCACCTTATATAATTTCACTATGTTCCGCCAATCAGAGAATCTAATTATATTTCTTATTACATTGTTTCTGGGTGAGAAACTGCATTCTGGATGCCGACAGCTCATTTTACAGTGGCTGCTCTTACAGTTCCCTACAATAGGCAGGGGGGAATGCATTATGGCTCAGATTGTAAACAATAGACAACATAATACCATTAATGGGGTATTTTCGTGTAAGTGTCACTCACTGAATTACAGATGGTGTTGAGATAACATCAGCTCTTAATGCTACACTATAAACCTTGGAAGATATCTTCATAACATGTTCCTGTTTCATTTCAGATTTGTCTGTCCTCACACCTAAACTGTCCTACTAGTAAACTGCAAGTAATTAAGACTATATTAAAATACATTGTCATGCTGATATAATCTTAGATTGCCAATAAAAACATATTTAAATTAATAAAGTGGCACATTACACAGGCACTGCAAGAGAGCATATTATACCATTTCTAATAAAATATTTTTATATAACACATTAGCATTATCATAAATTGGAAATCACTAATATTTCCTTTGATATTTGCTGAAGTAGTATTAATTATGCTCACTTTCTTTTTGTATTCATGTACCATCAATGTAATTAATTTAGAGTGTACTGAAGTGTGAAATGTTCTGCCTGATAATAGATTTCCCAGAACCTCATACAGCGGTCGACCTTAAGCATTCCAGTTTTGCTATGGCTAAACAGGGGTTGAGTTCAATATTACAGTATCCTCAATGGTAAAGCAGCAGCATAAGAAATAAAAAAAAAAAATGCTTGCAGATCACTGTTAAGTATTTTGCTGATAAGGTTAGTATAAATATTTGGGTATCTCTGCAGGTGAAAAGGAAAGGCACCAATGCAAACAGCATAGTTGAGTTCTGACTGCAGAGTGAAAAGAACTAGGATTGCTTCAATTTAGTTTTAATTGCTAAGAGTATCTTTTGCAAATCATTGGTCTTAGGACTGGACTTAAAAACATGGTACATGTTGAAGCAAGGAGACTTAGGGCAAAATAAATAAAATTTTGCAAAGAAAGAACAGCAAGGAACAACTATTACATTAATTTACAGCCTCCATTTAGTCTGTCATTGATGGTATAGAGGAAACTCCATAAACTTATTTAGGACTTCTTTCACTCTCCACTGAAGTTGAGAGGAATTTTCTCTTTTACCCCCATGTATTTAGGATCAGTCCTTACCATACAGACCTCTCCATAACTACTGACACAGTAAGAACATCAAATATTTTAAGATATTTAAACATTTTTCTCCACATTGTTCTATTTCTACCCCTTAACTTGTGCTCCACTTAATTCCACATTACTAATGTTGCCTTAGTTTTTGTCCTCAAGGGGATTACATTTCCACCCTAATGATATCATCAGAAAGTTAATCTATGCTCATCCAAGGTGCTTTAATCATTTCCTACATCTAACAGCTGGCCAAGTCTGTCAAATGCAGTATTTAAAAAGCCTAGGAATCTTAGAGCATGAGCCACCTGACACTACTACTGTCACAGTTTTATAAAGTTTAATCAGGAAAGAACTGCAGTAGTTCAGATACTACCAGATCACTGCTGATAAATACTGACCTTCTAATATGCACCAATATACTTTTTTAACCTTACAAGGATTGTGACCAGCAGTTTGTGCCGTTCCCATTCTTCCTGTTTCCTTCAGAAAAGGAAAGCTTAGGAAAAGCTTCTCCAATTGGGTTGTCTAAAATTTACAAAATTATGTTTAAAAACCCCCAGAAATCCAGAATTAAAAACCAGACAAAAACAGATGGCACACCTTCTTTAGAGAACAGGTATATTTCTTCTGTGCTCCCCATATACACATACTTATTCTGTGCTAAGGGTGTAGAGTGTGGCTTGGTGTAGCAGGACTAGCTTTTACAAGCCCAGACTCTAGATACAGGAATAAAAGCAGCCTAAACAAAAATGTTTATTCTGTAAATGCAGATTAACATTTTATGACAGAACGGTTTCAAAATATAGTTATAAATTACGGGACACTTAGAACCTACAGAGAAACTCTCAGAGAGGCAGTTCTCTAAATCAAATGCACAGACTGCACTCAGAATATACATCCTTATGTCTTTACAATTTACACTTTTAATTCATCATAATATTATCCTTTTTAAAAACCTTCCTTGAGCAATAGCTGTGCACAGCTGGTGAATGAATGTCAAAATCTTTGCCCTCTGAAAACAGCTGACAGAGAAAAACAGCTAATGATGCCTGAGGTGTCTGTGTGCCACCGTTAACACAGAATTAGTCCATTTTATTTCAATAAATCACACTTTAAAAAAAGTAATTTTAAAATGTCAGTGAGACATTGTTTCTTTGCTATGCTGTAGGAAAAAAAAAGTATAACTTACTTCCCTGCATTGTTTATATCGCTATCATTTAAAACTACACATTAACACACACAAAAAGCATAAGCAACCTTCAGAACTGAGAAACTTGCCAGCACTACAACTGCGCGTGCTGCAAGACCTGTCTGTCCTCTTTGAAAGCAACAAGAGAAAAATTAATCTGCTGTAAAATGGGCATAAAAATACCACTTATATGAGAATTAAGCTGTGGCAAAAGGCTAAGCACTTGGCAAAGCAGATAGGACACCATCATATCCAAGTAAGACTATCTTCCCTGGTCTTGTTTCACATGTCCAGGTATAGCAGACGGTGACAAAAAAGCAAGAGAGACTGAGTGAATGACCAATATTTGCAATAAATCAAGAAAGAAAAAAAAAATTGAACATTAAAAAAAAAATTATTATTCAAGCATACCTACATGCTAAAATGCAAAGCCACCAGTATTTTTCTTTATAATCACCACTAAAATCAGCAAAATGTACTGTATAGCAACAACAGATATGTGTTTTTACATAAAAATTATTGCAACTAGATTTCTCTCCATCAAAACAGGTGACAAAGACATAGCATCATGCTCTGTGTGTAAACACATTCTAGACTGCAGGTGCATACACAGAAACCTACTTACAGCTGCATTCGAAACACAAACCCCTGTTTTAGACTCTCTTCTCTACTTGCAAGAGCTAAGGTCACGCACCCAATACTGGATCCAGTTTTAAGTTCTGTGGCATCTTATATTTCTTCTGGTCTGGTTAACACACTTTTGACAGACTTACCATAGACTTTAAAAGATGCACAGATTTTTTTAGAAAAGTATACGCACTTACAAGCGCAAAGTAATGTTGTTCAGAAATACTTCTTCGAGGATTCTCGCTTTAAATGCATGGGGCAAGCCTTGTTGACAAAACCTGCTGAATGCAGGAGATACACAGATTTTATTCCCTCTCTCATATGAAAATTAAGTAGACACAGGTGCATTAAATACAGGGCTAAATGCAGGGCTACAAAAGCTTAAAACCTATTAAAAGTTTTTATGCAGAAAAGCATAAAAAGGCATATTTCATTATGCCTTGAAATTTGTTAAATACCATCTTCTAGATTTCTCTGTTTCACTTTATCCTTTTAGATACCTCCACCTTTTTAAGGATGGCATACAAAGTTACAGGAAAAACATTTTTTTCTGAATCAATAAAGAGTGGCAAGAATTACTTTTAGCTTTTTAATACAAGGATTACTATAAAACACATTTTTCTTTTTCTTAAACTGTCTGCTGGGTGATTTTTTTTTTTCCCCATTAGTCAAGCATCTAGTAAACACGATAGGTTCAAATCATACAATTCCACTGGAACTACTGAAGTATATATAATGTTTGGGCAGATCTACCCATTCTATTAATTGCTCCCCAGTTATTAAGACAGTTGTTTATGAATAAAGGGGTTATAAAACCCAACCTAAGCAAAAGATTCTGAAAAATAACTTCAAGTCAGTTTATCTACAAACAAGTCATGATGCAAACCTATTGCTCTATTTCTAAATGGGTATACAATTTGGAAGTTTCAGCTCTTCATCATACCTGCAATTTCGAAGTTATTTCTATCTTTTCTTTCCAAGTTACACGACCTTCCACTGCTGTTTATACTGCAGTAGTAGTTTCAGAATGGACCAGCTCTTAATGCAAGCATTAAAATTTCTTTTAATGCAAATAGAAACCTGTGAATCTGAGCAAAAGTGCAGAATTACTGTTTTGCACTAAAGGGCAACATACTTTTCTCCTCCAATTGTTCTCAAATGCCTCAGTACTTTGAAATTAAGAAACACACAGCAGCAAACCCACTGAAGCTAAAATTGAAAATGCCTAAAAGTTTACAGTGCGAGACTTTCATCATCTTCACTCATTTTCCTACCACAACTGGTACAGAAGTTTTAGAATTCAAAGTAGCAGCAATTTCTACTCAACCAGTCATAGCCCTTTACCTCCCTTTCCTTGGGAAAAGGAGGGACACATGAGAAACTTATAGTTCCCTGGAATTCAGACTTCACCAACATCTGCAGACCCACTTGCTTTGAGTTACAACAGTAGAATTACAGTCTTCAGCACAAATATCTGTTAGCATTAACTGCTCTGCTTTTTATTGCTACAGCCACATGAAGTCTTCACAATTTTTATTTTAAGAGAAGCAAAAACTTTAATTTAGATTATACATTGTGAATACTCATGTTAATGTCTTATGCTTTTCCTTGTAAGACATCGAAATTAAAAAAAATTACTTATTTTTGTAAAATACTTTTCAATGCTCATTTTCAGGGCACCATAACTTATTTTAAGAAATTCAAGAGTTAGTTTGAGGCTGACATACCTTGTGTTAAAACTGCTGTTAATGGGAAGAAATTAAAAATAATAATAATAATAAAGAACATTCAATTTGTGTCACTAGGATGCACTCGCCACAAAATATTTCTTGCTATGTGTATGTTGAATCAGAGATTTTTGAAAGGGAAAAAAATTATTAGTTCTATAAGACAGACTGTGTGTACAGTACTAGTCACAGTCCATGAGGCAGAAGATTCCACACTTCCAGAAAACTGCAAGACTTGTTTGTCTAAATGCCTAATTAGACATGCAAGCATATTATTTAAGGTATTTTTGCTGGTAAACTACTAAACTAATAGTAATTAATGTGCTTAAGGTAAACAGCAACAGGAATAGTTAGCAAGTGTCACTTATGTACTTGGTGTTATACTCTGGAAGTACAAGTCTTGGTCATTTTCTATACAAAAATTGCCTATGTGGAAGGGAAAAGTAATAATTGCTCACAGTGACACATAAGACATGGCTCTACAATGCATTTAATTGTGATTACATACGAATGTTTGCAGATCAGACAGGGAAGAGACAGAATTAGAGTAATTCAGGACTAAATTTAGCCTTAACCTGGCACAAACAAATATACTTTTTTCCAACATCAATAGTATAGAACATGGCCAACCTAGGCACCTATAAGCACCGCGCTGCAAGCTGCACCATGCCATGCATGACAGCAAAGCTTTGCGTACAAATTATTTTTGCTCCTTTCATATCCAGAGCATTACATTAAATAAACTGTTCCATTACATTTACTATAATAAGTCTCTCCAATTCCAGTTGTTACCATGTGTGTTATTACGAAGCACACATAAATGCAGACTAACTCAGCTAGTTCAAAGAATCTTGCTTCTTCTGAAGACATAACCAGTTTTGTTTGTTGTCATCCTCTTATCTTTGGACTCTTCTCAACCACGTTGCCAAGATACATTCTCATGTTACTTCAGTCACTAATAATTTCTCATTTACCCATCTGACAAGGAATAAATTCTCTTGTAAGCTTTAGGACAGTAAGCCAGAAAAGCTAAACTCGTGAATATCTAATCCACTTTAAACTTTCCTTTATGCTGGTAAGACAGCTGGTGTGCTGTGACCACCACTTATTACGTTAATCGCAATTATTTCA